>NW_026777469.1:0-214075 GCF_028023285.1 Balaenoptera ricei | reverse complement strand
TAAAAATTAGACTACCATATGATCTGGTAGGCCCACTGCTGGGCCTATCCCCGGAGAAGACCAGAATCCAAAAGACACAGGCTGGCAATCCTGCACTGCATCAATATTTAGCATAGCCAAGAGTGGGAAGAAACCAAAATGTCCATCAACAGATGAATGCCCAAAGAAGAACTGGTCCATGTACACAATGGAATATTCAGCATGGAAAAGAATGAAACACTGCTCTTTGCAGCACCATAGGTGAGCCTAGATATAATCACAGAACATGAGGTAAGTCGGAAAGCAGACGACAAATATCCTGTGATATCACTTATAGGCGTTACCTAACAACTGACACAAATGAACATATTTCCACAGAGAAAGACACTCACGGACTTGGAAAACAAACTATGGTTATGTAAAAGGAAAGCTGGGAGCAATGGATAAATGAAGATTAGGGTTACCATACGTATACAAATACATATTAAATACATATATCAAAAAGACCAACCATATACCAAGGAAGGTCTACTGAACTCGCTGTAATAATTTATACGGGGGCTTCCCTGGTGGCGCCGTGGTTAAGAATCCGCCTGCCAGTGCAGGGGACATGGGTTCGATCCCTGGTCCAGGAAGATCCCACATGCTGCAGAGCAAATAAGCCCGTGCACCACAACTACTGAGCCTGCGCTCTAGAGCCCAGGAGCCACAACTACTGAGCCCATGTGCCACAACTACTGAAGCCCGCATGCCTAGAGACCATGCTCTGCAACAAGACAAGCCACTGCAGGGAGAAGCCCGTGCAGCGCAATGGAGAGTAGCCCCCACTCACCGCAACTAGAGAAAGCCCACATGCAGCAGCGAAGATCCAACTCAGCCAAAAATAAATAATTAAATTAAATAAATTTATTAAAAAAATAATAGTAATTTACATGGGAAGAGGATCTGCACATGAATAGATATATATAATATTCAATTGAACCTGATTGTGCACACCTGGAACAAACACTATTCTAATCATTACCCCAATTTAAAAAATTAAAACCACGAACAACAATTAATGAGACATAAACTTATTGGGGTTATCCCTGGCACATTCCATTCTAATTTACAACCTAGGAAAACCACTTTCAGGAAGGCTCTTCTGCCCTCGTAACCAGATTTGGGAATGGAGAAATGCTGCCGCCTGGTGGCCGTTTCCTACAAAAGCAGCTTTAAACACAGGGCTAACGGTCACTTAAGATTCACAGGAATTGTAGGGCTGTCAATGACACGTGTCGTCAAAAAATGTCCTGGGTAGGTAATGGCCAAAAAAGTTCACAACACAGAGAATTTTTCAAGAAAACAATTTGAAGAGGTAAGTTTTACTCACTCTTTTATTTCCAAAAACAAAGAGGAACATGGATAAAAGCTCAATATCAGGCATTATTGGTTGGATGCAAATCCAAACTACAAAAAGATGTCGCCACCCAATATTCAAAATGCCATCAGTAAAAAGTCTACAAACTATGAATGCTGACGGGTGTGTGGAGAAATGCATACCCGCTATGCTGTTGGTTGGAAGTAAACTGGTAACAGCTAATTAGGAGAACAGAATGGAGCTGCATTTAAAAGGTAAAAATTGAGCTACCATATGATGCGGCCGATCCCTTAATGGGCCTATACCTTAAGAAGACCAGAATCGGAAAGACACAGACAGGCAAACATGCACTGCAGCAATATTTACAATAGCCTAGACATGCAAGCAAACAAGATGTCCATCAACAGACAAATGGACAAAGAAGAAGTAGTGTATGTACCGATTTGAATATTAGCCTCGGAATAAAATGAACAATGCCATTTTCATGACTACAGATGAGCCTAGAAATAATCATATTAGGTCAAGTAAGTGAAAAGGCAATCACAAATATCCCATGATATCATTTATAGATGTTATCCTAAGATTGCTACCAATGAACATATTTCCACAGAGAAAGACACTCACAGACTTATAAACAAACTAATGGTTAACCAAAATGAAAGGTGGGAGGATCGATAAATTAGGATTATGGGGGTAACATACATATACTAATATATGTTAACATACATACATTAACGTATGTTAAATGTCTATAAACATATAAACTATATGAATTATATAATCTCCAATATATATAAAGTATATAATGACCAAACACCTACCAAATACCAAGGGAGGTCTACTCAACACTCTGTAATAACATACATGGTAACAGGATCCGAAGATGAACAGATATATGCATGAATAATTGACCAGATTCTGTACTGCCAGACAATCACAAGACTCTAATCAAAATTACTCCAGTCAGAAATATAAATTCAATGTAAAAAACCAACATAAGTAAGGAGAAATAAACTGGGGGTTTGTCTGAGCACATTCTACTCTAATTTACAACCGAGAAACACGACGTCCAGGAAGACTCTGTTGCCCTAGTAACAAGAGTTGAGAACGTAATAATGCTGCCGCTTTGTGGCTGTTTCCCACAGCAGCAGCTTTCAACACGGTGCTAATGGTCACTTAACATTCACAAGGACTGCAGGGCTGTAAATGACACCTGCCCTCAAAAAATGCCCTGGGGTAGGGAATAGCCAAGAAAATTCAACACCTGACAAATTTTTCAAGAAGTCAATATGAAGAGGGAAGTTGTACTCACTCTTTTAAAAAAAGGAAAAAAGAAAAAAAAGGACATGTGTAAAGCTCAGTATAAGGAATTATTAGGCTCATGCAAATCCAACCTCCGAAAAGGTTTCACCGCACACCAGTCAAATGACCATCAGCAAAAAGTCTACAAACTATAAATGCTGAAGGGGTTTTAGAGAACTGTGTACCTTCTAGCTGCTGGTGGGATGGAAAGTGGTAACAGCACTAATGAAAACTGAATGGAGCTGCTTTAAAAGGTAAAAATTGAGCTACCATATGATCCGGCAGGGCCCCTTCTGGGCCTATAACCTAAGACCACCAGAATCGGAAAGACAGAGGCAGGCAAATGTGCACTGCAGCAATATTTAAATAGCCAAGACATGGACGCAAAAAAAAAAAGGTCCATAAACCGATGAATGGACAAAGAAGACGTGGTATATGTACAGAATGGAATGTTAGCCACGAAAAAAATCAAACAGTGCCGTTTGCAGCACCACAGACGAGCCTACAGATAATCACACAACGTGAAGTAAGTCAAAATGCGAAAGACAAATGTCCCATGATATCACTTATGTTATCTGAAAATTCATAAAAATGAACATATTTCCATAGAGAAAGACAGTCTCAGATTGAGAAGGCAAACTTATGGTTAAGCCAGTGAAAAGGTGTGACGAATGCATAAATTCGGATATTGGGTTAACAAACATATACTAATACATATAAAATATATCATCACCCAAGACCTATGGAATACCAAGAGGGGTCTACTCAACACTCTGTAATAACCTACATGGAAAAGGACACAAAGATCAAGATATATATATATGTGTAGGTGTAAATGAACAAGATTCTGCACACCTAGAACAAACGACATTTTGAAATCCAATTTGCTCTGATCAATACTAAAAATTAAAGACATAAACAAGAATTAAGGAGGCTGAAACTTATGGGGGCTTGTCCTGGCACATTCCACTCTAATCTGCAACCTAAAAGCACAACTTGCAGGAAGGTTCTGTTTCCCTAGCAAGCAGAGTTGGTAACGCAGAAATGCTGCCACCCTAAGGCCGTTTCCTCAAACAGCAGCTTTAAATCCACTGCTAATGGTCACTAATATTGCCAAGGACTGCAGGGGTGTAAACGAGACATGCCCTCCAAAAATGTCCTGGGGTACGGAATGGCCAAAAAATTCAAACACAGCAAATTTTTCAACAAGGCAATTTGAAGGATGTTGATAAAAGCTCGACATCAGGAATTATTAGACACATGCAAATCCAACCTACCCAAAGGTATCACCTCACACCGGTCAGAATGACCATCAGCAAAAAGTCTACAAACAGTAGATGTTGAAGAAGTTGTGGAGAATAGCATAACCTCTAGGTCTAAGTGGGATGTAAACTGGTAAGAGCCAATAAAAGGAATAGAATGGCAGTGCGTTTGAAGGTAAAAATTGAGTTACCATATGATCCAGAAGGCCCACTATTGGGCCTGTAACCTGTGAAGGCCAGAATCAAAAAGACACAGGATGGAAAATCGTGTAGTGCATCAGTATTTACAATAGCCAAGACATGGAAGCAACAAAAATGTCCATCATCAGATGAATGGACGAAAAAGAGGTCCACGTACACAATGCAATATTAGACAGGGAAAAGAATGAAACAATGCTGTTTGCAGCACCATAGATGAGGCTAGAGATAATCACACATCTTGAAGTAAGTCAGAAAGCGAGAGACACATATCCTATGATATCACGTATAGGTGTTATCTAAAAATTGATATTAATGAACTTATTTCCACAGAGAAGGACACTCACGTATTCAGAACACAAACTTGTGGTTAACCAAGCGGAAAGGTGTGACGAATGTATAACGGAGGATATTGGGTTTTAACAGACATATGCTAATACTTATAAAATATAGAATCACCAAAAACATACCGAATACCAAGAGAGGTCTACACAACATTCTGTCATTACCTATATGGGACAGGATCCAAACATGAAAAGATGTATGTATCAATGAAACAGATTCTGTACACCTAGAACAAACACAACATTGCAATCAAATTTGCTCTGATAAAAATGAAAATTAAACTAAGAATACCAACAACAAATAAGTAGCCATAAGTTTTGGGGGGTTTGTCCTGGCACATTCCACTCTAATTTACAACCTACAAACAGGACTTCCAGGAAGGCTCTGTTGCCCTAGTAACCAGAGTTGGGAGTATAGACATGCGGCCGCCTTGTGGCCGTTTCCTGTAACAGCAGCTTTAAACCCAGTGCTAATGGGTACTTAATATTCACAATTACTACAGAGTTGTAAATGACACCTGCCCTCAAAAAATATCCAGGTGTAGGTAATGGCCACAGGAATTCAGAACACGGCAAATTTTTCAAGGAAACAATTTGAAGAGGTAAGTTTTTCTGTTTAACTTTAAAAAAAAAAAGAAAAGAAAACGGACGTGGATTAAAAGCTCAATATCAGGAAGTATTAGATGCATGCAAATCTAAACTACACAAAGGTATCACCACCCAACACTCCAAATGCCATCAGTAAAAAGTCTACAAACAATAAATGCTGAAGGGGTTTTAGAGGACTGTGTACCCTCTAGTTGCTGGTGGGATGTCAACTGGTAACAGCCAGTAGTGAGAACAGAATGGAGGTGCGTTTAAAGGTAAAAATTAGACTACCATATGATCTGGTAGGCCCACTGCTGGGCCTATCCCCGGAGAAGACCAGAATCCAAAAGACACAGGCTGGCAATCCTGCACTGCATCAATATTTAGCATAGCCAAGAGTGGGAAGAAACCAAAATGTCCATCAACAGATGAATGCCCAAAGAAGAACTGGTCCATGTACACAATGGAATATTCAGCATGGAAAAGAATGAAACACTGCTCTTTGCAGCACCATAGGTGAGCCTAGATATAATCACAGAACATGAGGTAAGTCGGAAAGCAGACGACAAATATCCTGTGATATCACTTATAGGCGTTACCTAACAACTGACACAAATGAACATATTTCCACAGAGAAAGACACTCACGGACTTGGAAAACAAACTATGGTTATGTAAAAGGAAAGCTGGGAGCAATGGATAAATGAAGATTAGGGTTACCATACGTATACAAATACATATTAAATACATATATCAAAAAGACCAACCATATACCAAGGAAGGTCTACTGAACTCGCTGTAATAATTTATACGGGGGCTTCCCTGGTGGCGCCGTGGTTAAGAATCCGCCTGCCAGTGCAGGGGACATGGGTTCGATCCCTGGTCCAGGAAGATCCCACATGCTGCAGAGCAAATAAGCCCGTGCACCACAACTACTGAGCCTGCGCTCTAGAGCCCAGGAGCCACAACTACTGAGCCCATGTGCCACAACTACTGAAGCCCGCATGCCTAGAGACCATGCTCTGCAACAAGACAAGCCACTGCAGGGAGAAGCCCGTGCAGCGCAATGGAGAGTAGCCCCCACTCACCGCAACTAGAGAAAGCCCACATGCAGCAGCGAAGATCCAACTCAGCCAAAAATAAATAATTAAATTAAATAAATTTATTAAAAAAATAATAGTAATTTACATGGGAAGAGGATCTGCACATGAATAGATATATATAATATTCAATTGAACCTGATTGTGCACACCTGGAACAAACACTATTCTAATCATTACCCCAATTTAAAAAATTAAAACCACGAACAACAATTAATGAGACATAAACTTATTGGGGTTATCCCTGGCACATTCCATTCTAATTTACAACCTAGGAAAACCACTTTCAGGAAGGCTCTTCTGCCCTCGTAACCAGATTTGGGAATGGAGAAATGCTGCCGCCTGGTGGCCGTTTCCTACAAAAGCAGCTTTAAACACAGGGCTAACGGTCACTTAAGATTCACAGGAATTGTAGGGCTGTCAATGACACGTGTCGTCAAAAAATGTCCTGGGTAGGTAATGGCCAAAAAAGTTCACAACACAGAGAATTTTTCAAGAAAACAATTTGAAGAGGTAAGTTTTACTCACTCTTTTATTTCCAAAAACAAAGAGGAACATGGATAAAAGCTCAATATCAGGCATTATTGGTTGGATGCAAATCCAAACTACAAAAAGATGTCGCCACCCAATATTCAAAATGCCATCAGTAAAAAGTCTACAAACTATGAATGCTGACGGGTGTGTGGAGAAATGCATACCCGCTATGCTGTTGGTTGGAAGTAAACTGGTAACAGCTAATTAGGAGAACAGAATGGAGCTGCATTTAAAAGGTAAAAATTGAGCTACCATATGATGCGGCCGATCCCTTAATGGGCCTATACCTTAAGAAGACCAGAATCGGAAAGACACAGACAGGCAAACATGCACTGCAGCAATATTTACAATAGCCTAGACATGCAAGCAAACAAGATGTCCATCAACAGACAAATGGACAAAGAAGAAGTAGTGTATGTACCGATTTGAATATTAGCCTCGGAATAAAATGAACAATGCCATTTTCATGACTACAGATGAGCCTAGAAATAATCATATTAGGTCAAGTAAGTGAAAAGGCAATCACAAATATCCCATGATATCATTTATAGATGTTATCCTAAGATTGCTACCAATGAACATATTTCCACAGAGAAAGACACTCACAGACTTATAAACAAACTAATGGTTAACCAAAATGAAAGGTGGGAGGATCGATAAATTAGGATTATGGGGGTAACATACATATACTAATATATGTTAACATACATACATTAACGTATGTTAAATGTCTATAAACATATAAACTATATGAATTATAGAATCTCCAATATATATAAAGTATATAATGACCAAACACCTACCAAATACCAAGGGAGGTCGACTCAACACTCTGTAATAACATACATGGTAACAGGATCCGAAGATGAACAGATATATGCATGAATAATTGACCAGATTCTGTACTGCCAGACAATCACAAGACTCTAATCAAAATTACTCCAGTCAGAAATATAAATTCAATGTAAAAAACCAACATAAGTAAGGAGAAATAAACTGGGGGTTTGTCTGAGCACATTCTACTCTAATTTACAACCGAGAAACACGACGTCCAGGAAGACTCTGTTGCCCTAGTAACAAGAGTTGAGAACGTAATAATGCTGCCGCTTTGTGGCTGTTTCCCACAGCAGCAGCTTTCAACACGGTGCTAATGGTCACTTAACATTCACAAGGACTGCAGGGCTGTAAATGACACCTGCCCTCAAAAAATGCCCTGGGGTAGGGAATAGCCAAGAAAATTCAACACCTGACAAATTTTTCAAGAAGTCAATATGAAGAGGGAAGTTGTACTCACTCTTTTAAAAAAAGGAAAAAAGAAAAAAAAGGACATGTGTAAAGCTCAGTATAAGGAATTATTAGGCTCATGCAAATCCAACCTCCGAAAAGGTTTCACCGCACACCAGTCAAATGACCATCAGCAAAAAGTCTACAAACTATAAATGCTGAAGGGGTTTTAGAGAACTGTGTACCTTCTAGCTGCTGGTGGGATGGAAAGTGGTAACAGCACTAATGAAAACTGAATGGAGCTGCTTTAAAAGGTAAAAATTGAGCTACCATATGATCCGGCAGGGCCCCTTCTGGGCCTATAACCTAAGACCACCAGAATCGGAAAGACAGAGGCAGGCAAATGTGCACTGCAGCAATATTTAAATAGCCAAGACATGGACGCAAAAAAAAAAAGGTCCATAAACCGATGAATGGACAAAGAAGACGTGGTATATGTACAGAATGGAATGTTAGCCACGAAAAAAATCAAACAGTGCCGTTTGCAGCACCACAGACGAGCCTACAGATAATCACACAACGTGAAGTAAGTCAAAATGCGAAAGACAAATGTCCCATGATATCACTTATGTTATCTGAAAATTCATAAAAATGAACATATTTCCATAGAGAAAGACAGTCTCAGATTGAGAAGGCAAACTTATGGTTAAGCCAGTGAAAAGGTGTGACGAATGCATAAATTCGGATATTGGGTTAACAAACATATACTAATACATATAAAATATATCATCACCCAAGACCTATGGAATACCAAGAGGGGTCTACTCAACACTCTGTAATAACCTACATGGAAAAGGACACAAAGATCAAGATATATATATATGTGTAGGTGTAAATGAACAAGATTCTGCACACCTAGAACAAACGACATTTTGAAATCCAATTTGCTCTGATCAATACTAAAAATTAAAGACATAAACAAGAATTAAGGAGGCTGAAACTTATGGGGGCTTGTCCTGGCACATTCCACTCTAATCTGCAACCTAAAAGCACAACTTGCAGGAAGGTTCTGTTTCCCTAGCAAGCAGAGTTGGTAACGCAGAAATGCTGCCACCCTAAGGCCGTTTCCTCAAACAGCAGCTTTAAATCCACTGCTAATGGTCACTAATATTGCCAAGGACTGCAGGGGTGTAAACGAGACATGCCCTCCAAAAATGTCCTGGGGTACGGAATGGCCAAAAAATTCAAACACAGCAAATTTTTCAACAAGGCAATTTGAAGGATGTTGATAAAAGCTCGACATCAGGAATTATTAGACACATGCAAATCCAACCTACCCAAAGGTATCACCTCACACCGGTCAGAATGACCATCAGCAAAAAGTCTACAAACAGTAGATGTTGAAGAAGTTGTGGAGAATAGCATAACCTCTAGGTCTAAGTGGGATGTAAACTGGTAAGAGCCAATAAAAGGAATAGAATGGCAGTGCGTTTGAAGGTAAAAATTGAGTTACCATATGATCCAGAAGGCCCACTATTGGGCCTGTAACCTGTGAAGGCCAGAATCAAAAAGACACAGGATGGAAAATCGTGTAGTGCATCAGTATTTACAATAGCCAAGACATGGAAGCAACAAAAATGTCCATCATCAGATGAATGGACGAAAAAGAGGTCCACGTACACAATGCAATATTAGACAGGGAAAAGAATGAAACAATGCTGTTTGCAGCACCATAGATGAGGCTAGAGATAATCACACATCTTGAAGTAAGTCAGAAAGCGAGAGACACATATCCTATGATATCACGTATAGGTGTTATCTAAAAATTGATATTAATGAACTTATTTCCACAGAGAAGGACACTCACGTATTCAGAACACAAACTTGTGGTTAACCAAGCGGAAAGGTGTGACGAATGTATAACGGAGGATATTGGGTTTTAACAGACATATGCTAATACTTATAAAATATAGAATCACCAAAAACATACCGAATACCAAGAGAGGTCTACACAACATTCTGTCATTACCTATATGGGACAGGATCCAAACATGAAAAGATGTATGTATCAATGAAACAGATTCTGTACACCTAGAACAAACACAACATTGCAATCAAATTTGCTCTGATAAAAATGAAAATTAAACTAAGAATACCAACAACAAATAAGTAGCCATAAGTTTTGGGGGGTTTGTCCTGGCACATTCCACTCTAATTTACAACCTACAAACAGGACTTCCAGGAAGGCTCTGTTGCCCTAGTAACCAGAGTTGGGAGTATAGACATGCGGCCGCCTTGTGGCCGTTTCCTGTAACAGCAGCTTTAAACCCAGTGCTAATGGGTACTTAATATTCACAATTACTACAGAGTTGTAAATGACACCTGCCCTCAAAAAATATCCAGGTGTAGGTAATGGCCACAGGAATTCAGAACACGGCAAATTTTTCAAGGAAACAATTTGAAGAGGTAAGTTTTTCTGTTTAACTTTAAAAAAAAAAAGAAAAGAAAACGGACGTGGATTAAAAGCTCAATATCAGGAAGTATTAGATGCATGCAAATCTAAACTACACAAAGGTATCACCACCCAACACTCCAAATGCCATCAGTAAAAAGTCTACAAACAATAAATGCTGAAGGGGTTTTAGAGGACTGTGTACCCTCTAGTTGCTGGTGGGATGTCAACTGGTAACAGCCAGTAGTGAGAACAGAATGGAGGTGCGTTTAAAGGTAAAAATTAGACTACCATATGATCTGGTAGGCCCACTGCTGGGCCTATCCCCGGAGAAGACCAGAATCCAAAAGACACAGGCTGGCAATCCTGCACTGCATCAATATTTAGCATAGCCAAGAGTGGGAAGAAACCAAAATGTCCATCAACAGATGAATGCCCAAAGAAGAACTGGTCCATGTACACAATGGAATATTCAGCATGGAAAAGAATGAAACACTGCTCTTTGCAGCACCATAGGTGAGCCTAGATATAATCACAGAACATGAGGTAAGTCGGAAAGCAGACGACAAATATCCTGTGATATCACTTATAGGCGTTACCTAACAACTGACACAAATGAACATATTTCCACAGAGAAAGACACTCACGGACTTGGAAAACAAACTATGGTTATGTAAAAGGAAAGCTGGGAGCAATGGATAAATGAAGATTAGGGTTACCATACGTATACAAATACATATTAAATACATATATCAAAAAGACCAACCATATACCAAGGAAGGTCTACTGAACTCGCTGTAATAATTTATACGGGGGCTTCCCTGGTGGCGCCGTGGTTAAGAATCCGCCTGCCAGTGCAGGGGACATGGGTTCGATCCCTGGTCCAGGAAGATCCCACATGCTGCAGAGCAAATAAGCCCGTGCACCACAACTACTGAGCCTGCGCTCTAGAGCCCAGGAGCCACAACTACTGAGCCCATGTGCCACAACTACTGAAGCCCGCATGCCTAGAGACCATGCTCTGCAACAAGACAAGCCACTGCAGGGAGAAGCCCGTGCAGCGCAATGGAGAGTAGCCCCCACTCACCGCAACTAGAGAAAGCCCACATGCAGCAGCGAAGATCCAACTCAGCCAAAAATAAATAATTAAATTAAATAAATTTATTAAAAAAATAATAGTAATTTACATGGGAAGAGGATCTGCACATGAATAGATATATATAATATTCAATTGAACCTGATTGTGCACACCTGGAACAAACACTATTCTAATCATTACCCCAATTTAAAAAATTAAAACCACGAACAACAATTAATGAGACATAAACTTATTGGGGTTATCCCTGGCACATTCCATTCTAATTTACAACCTAGGAAAACCACTTTCAGGAAGGCTCTTCTGCCCTCGTAACCAGATTTGGGAATGGAGAAATGCTGCCGCCTGGTGGCCGTTTCCTACAAAAGCAGCTTTAAACACAGGGCTAACGGTCACTTAAGATTCACAGGAATTGTAGGGCTGTCAATGACACGTGTCGTCAAAAAATGTCCTGGGTAGGTAATGGCCAAAAAAGTTCACAACACAGAGAATTTTTCAAGAAAACAATTTGAAGAGGTAAGTTTTACTCACTCTTTTATTTCCAAAAACAAAGAGGAACATGGATAAAAGCTCAATATCAGGCATTATTGGTTGGATGCAAATCCAAACTACAAAAAGATGTCGCCACCCAATATTCAAAATGCCATCAGTAAAAAGTCTACAAACTATGAATGCTGACGGGTGTGTGGAGAAATGCATACCCGCTATGCTGTTGGTTGGAAGTAAACTGGTAACAGCTAATTAGGAGAACAGAATGGAGCTGCATTTAAAAGGTAAAAATTGAGCTACCATATGATGCGGCCGATCCCTTAATGGGCCTATACCTTAAGAAGACCAGAATCGGAAAGACACAGACAGGCAAACATGCACTGCAGCAATATTTACAATAGCCTAGACATGCAAGCAAACAAGATGTCCATCAACAGACAAATGGACAAAGAAGAAGTAGTGTATGTACCGATTTGAATATTAGCCTCGGAATAAAATGAACAATGCCATTTTCATGACTACAGATGAGCCTAGAAATAATCATATTAGGTCAAGTAAGTGAAAAGGCAATCACAAATATCCCATGATATCATTTATAGATGTTATCCTAAGATTGCTACCAATGAACATATTTCCACAGAGAAAGACACTCACAGACTTATAAACAAACTAATGGTTAACCAAAATGAAAGGTGGGAGGATCGATAAATTAGGATTATGGGGGTAACATACATATACTAATATATGTTAACATACATACATTAACGTATGTTAAATGTCTATAAACATATAAACTATATGAATTCTATAATCTCCAATATATATAAAGTATATAATGACCAAACACCTACCAAATACCAAGGGAGGTCGACTCAACACTCTGTAATAACATACATGGTAACAGGATCCGAAGATGAACAGATATATGCATGAATAATTGACCAGATTCTGTACTGCCAGACAATCACAAGACTCTAATCAAAATTACTCCAGTCAGAAATATAAATTCAATGTAAAAAACCAACATAAGTAAGGAGAAATAAACTGGGGGTTTGTCTGAGCACATTCTACTCTAATTTACAACCGAGAAACACGACGTCCAGGAAGACTCTGTTGCCCTAGTAACAAGAGTTGAGAACGTAATAATGCTGCCGCTTTGTGGCTGTTTCCCACAGCAGCAGCTTTCAACACGGTGCTAATGGTCACTTAACATTCACAAGGACTGCAGGGCTGTAAATGACACCTGCCCTCAAAAAATGCCCTGGGGTAGGGAATAGCCAAGAAAATTCAACACCTGACAAATTTTTCAAGAAGTCAATATGAAGAGGGAAGTTGTACTCACTCTTTTAAAAAAAGGAAAAAAGAAAAAAAAGGACATGTGTAAAGCTCAGTATAAGGAATTATTAGGCTCATGCAAATCCAACCTCCGAAAAGGTTTCACCGCACACCAGTCAAATGACCATCAGCAAAAAGTCTACAAACTATAAATGCTGAAGGGGTTTTAGAGAACTGTGTACCTTCTAGCTGCTGGTGGGATGGAAAGTGGTAACAGCACTAATGAAAACTGAATGGAGCTGCTTTAAAAGGTAAAAATTGAGCTACCATATGATCCGGCAGGGCCCCTTCTGGGCCTATAACCTAAGACCACCAGAATCGGAAAGACAGAGGCAGGCAAATGTGCACTGCAGCAATATTTAAATAGCCAAGACATGGACGCAAAAAAAAAAAGGTCCATAAACCGATGAATGGACAAAGAAGACGTGGTATATGTACAGAATGGAATGTTAGCCACGAAAAAAATCAAACAGTGCCGTTTGCAGCACCACAGACGAGCCTACAGATAATCACACAACGTGAAGTAAGTCAAAATGCGAAAGACAAATGTCCCATGATATCACTTATGTTATCTGAAAATTCATAAAAATGAACATATTTCCATAGAGAAAGACAGTCTCAGATTGAGAAGGCAAACTTATGGTTAAGCCAGTGAAAAGGTGTGACGAATGCATAAATTCGGATATTGGGTTAACAAACATATACTAATACATATAAAATATATCATCACCCAAGACCTATGGAATACCAAGAGGGGTCTACTCAACACTCTGTAATAACCTACATGGAAAAGGACACAAAGATCAAGATATATATATATGTGTAGGTGTAAATGAACAAGATTCTGCACACCTAGAACAAACGACATTTTGAAATCCAATTTGCTCTGATCAATACTAAAAATTAAAGACATAAACAAGAATTAAGGAGGCTGAAACTTATGGGGGCTTGTCCTGGCACATTCCACTCTAATCTGCAACCTAAAAGCACAACTTGCAGGAAGGTTCTGTTTCCCTAGCAAGCAGAGTTGGTAACGCAGAAATGCTGCCACCCTAAGGCCGTTTCCTCAAACAGCAGCTTTAAATCCACTGCTAATGGTCACTAATATTGCCAAGGACTGCAGGGGTGTAAACGAGACATGCCCTCCAAAAATGTCCTGGGGTACGGAATGGCCAAAAAATTCAAACACAGCAAATTTTTCAACAAGGCAATTTGAAGGATGTTGATAAAAGCTCGACATCAGGAATTATTAGACACATGCAAATCCAACCTACCCAAAGGTATCACCTCACACCGGTCAGAATGACCATCAGCAAAAAGTCTACAAACAGTAGATGTTGAAGAAGTTGTGGAGAATAGCATAACCTCTAGGTCTAAGTGGGATGTAAACTGGTAAGAGCCAATAAAAGGAATAGAATGGCAGTGCGTTTGAAGGTAAAAATTGAGTTACCATATGATCCAGAAGGCCCACTATTGGGCCTGTAACCTGTGAAGGCCAGAATCAAAAAGACACAGGATGGAAAATCGTGTAGTGCATCAGTATTTACAATAGCCAAGACATGGAAGCAACAAAAATGTCCATCATCAGATGAATGGACGAAAAAGAGGTCCACGTACACAATGCAATATTAGACAGGGAAAAGAATGAAACAATGCTGTTTGCAGCACCATAGATGAGGCTAGAGATAATCACACATCTTGAAGTAAGTCAGAAAGCGAGAGACACATATCCTATGATATCACGTATAGGTGTTATCTAAAAATTGATATTAATGAACTTATTTCCACAGAGAAGGACACTCACGTATTCAGAACACAAACTTGTGGTTAACCAAGCGGAAAGGTGTGACGAATGTATAACGGAGGATATTGGGTTTTAACAGACATATGCTAATACTTATAAAATATAGAATCACCAAAAACATACCGAATACCAAGAGAGGTCTACACAACATTCTGTCATTACCTATATGGGACAGGATCCAAACATGAAAAGATGTATGTATCAATGAAACAGATTCTGTACACCTAGAACAAACACAACATTGCAATCAAATTTGCTCTGATAAAAATGAAAATTAAACTAAGAATACCAACAACAAATAAGTAGCCATAAGTTTTGGGGGGTTTGTCCTGGCACATTCCACTCTAATTTACAACCTACAAACAGGACTTCCAGGAAGGCTCTGTTGCCCTAGTAACCAGAGTTGGGAGTATAGACATGCGGCCGCCTTGTGGCCGTTTCCTGTAACAGCAGCTTTAAACCCAGTGCTAATGGGTACTTAATATTCACAATTACTACAGAGTTGTAAATGACACCTGCCCTCAAAAAATATCCAGGTGTAGGTAATGGCCACAGGAATTCAGAACACGGCAAATTTTTCAAGGAAACAATTTGAAGAGGTAAGTTTTTCTGTTTAACTTTAAAAAAAAAAAGAAAAGAAAACGGACGTGGATTAAAAGCTCAATATCAGGAAGTATTAGATGCATGCAAATCTAAACTACACAAAGGTATCACCACCCAACACTCCAAATGCCATCAGTAAAAAGTCTACAAACAATAAATGCTGAAGGGGTTTTAGAGGACTGTGTACCCTCTAGTTGCTGGTGGGATGTCAACTGGTAACAGCCAGTAGTGAGAACAGAATGGAGGTGCGTTTAAAGGTAAAAATTAGACTACCATATGATCTGGTAGGCCCACTGCTGGGCCTATCCCCGGAGAAGACCAGAATCCAAAAGACACAGGCTGGCAATCCTGCACTGCATCAATATTTAGCATAGCCAAGAGTGGGAAGAAACCAAAATGTCCATCAACAGATGAATGCCCAAAGAAGAACTGGTCCATGTACACAATGGAATATTCAGCATGGAAAAGAATGAAACACTGCTCTTTGCAGCACCATAGGTGAGCCTAGATATAATCACAGAACATGAGGTAAGTCGGAAAGCAGACGACAAATATCCTGTGATATCACTTATAGGCGTTACCTAACAACTGACACAAATGAACATATTTCCACAGAGAAAGACACTCACGGACTTGGAAAACAAACTATGGTTATGTAAAAGGAAAGCTGGGAGCAATGGATAAATGAAGATTAGGGTTACCATACGTATACAAATACATATTAAATACATATATCAAAAAGACCAACCATATACCAAGGAAGGTCTACTGAACTCGCTGTAATAATTTATACGGGGGCTTCCCTGGTGGCGCCGTGGTTAAGAATCCGCCTGCCAGTGCAGGGGACATGGGTTCGATCCCTGGTCCAGGAAGATCCCACATGCTGCAGAGCAAATAAGCCCGTGCACCACAACTACTGAGCCTGCGCTCTAGAGCCCAGGAGCCACAACTACTGAGCCCATGTGCCACAACTACTGAAGCCCGCATGCCTAGAGACCATGCTCTGCAACAAGACAAGCCACTGCAGGGAGAAGCCCGTGCAGCGCAATGGAGAGTAGCCCCCACTCACCGCAACTAGAGAAAGCCCACATGCAGCAGCGAAGATCCAACTCAGCCAAAAATAAATAATTAAATTAAATAAATTTATTAAAAAAATAATAGTAATTTACATGGGAAGAGGATCTGCACATGAATAGATATATATAATATTCAATTGAACCTGATTGTGCACACCTGGAACAAACACTATTCTAATCATTACCCCAATTTAAAAAATTAAAACCACGAACAACAATTAATGAGACATAAACTTATTGGGGTTATCCCTGGCACATTCCATTCTAATTTACAACCTAGGAAAACCACTTTCAGGAAGGCTCTTCTGCCCTCGTAACCAGATTTGGGAATGGAGAAATGCTGCCGCCTGGTGGCCGTTTCCTACAAAAGCAGCTTTAAACACAGGGCTAACGGTCACTTAAGATTCACAGGAATTGTAGGGCTGTCAATGACACGTGTCGTCAAAAAATGTCCTGGGTAGGTAATGGCCAAAAAAGTTCACAACACAGAGAATTTTTCAAGAAAACAATTTGAAGAGGTAAGTTTTACTCACTCTTTTATTTCCAAAAACAAAGAGGAACATGGATAAAAGCTCAATATCAGGCATTATTGGTTGGATGCAAATCCAAACTACAAAAAGATGTCGCCACCCAATATTCAAAATGCCATCAGTAAAAAGTCTACAAACTATGAATGCTGACGGGTGTGTGGAGAAATGCATACCCGCTATGCTGTTGGTTGGAAGTAAACTGGTAACAGCTAATTAGGAGAACAGAATGGAGCTGCATTTAAAAGGTAAAAATTGAGCTACCATATGATGCGGCCGATCCCTTAATGGGCCTATACCTTAAGAAGACCAGAATCGGAAAGACACAGACAGGCAAACATGCACTGCAGCAATATTTACAATAGCCTAGACATGCAAGCAAACAAGATGTCCATCAACAGACAAATGGACAAAGAAGAAGTAGTGTATGTACCGATTTGAATATTAGCCTCGGAATAAAATGAACAATGCCATTTTCATGACTACAGATGAGCCTAGAAATAATCATATTAGGTCAAGTAAGTGAAAAGGCAATCACAAATATCCCATGATATCATTTATAGATGTTATCCTAAGATTGCTACCAATGAACATATTTCCACAGAGAAAGACACTCACAGACTTATAAACAAACTAATGGTTAACCAAAATGAAAGGTGGGAGGATCGATAAATTAGGATTATGGGGGTAACATACATATACTAATATATGTTAACATACATACATTAACGTATGTTAAATGTCTATAAACATATAAACTATATGAATTCTATAATCTCCAATATATATAAAGTATATAATGACCAAACACCTACCAAATACCAAGGGAGGTCGACTCAACACTCTGTAATAACATACATGGTAACAGGATCCGAAGATGAACAGATATATGCATGAATAATTGACCAGATTCTGTACTGCCAGACAATCACAAGACTCTAATCAAAATTACTCCAGTCAGAAATATAAATTCAATGTAAAAAACCAACATAAGTAAGGAGAAATAAACTGGGGGTTTGTCTGAGCACATTCTACTCTAATTTACAACCGAGAAACACGACGTCCAGGAAGACTCTGTTGCCCTAGTAACAAGAGTTGAGAACGTAATAATGCTGCCGCTTTGTGGCTGTTTCCCACAGCAGCAGCTTTCAACACGGTGCTAATGGTCACTTAACATTCACAAGAACTTCAGGGCTGTAAATGACACCTGCCCTCAAAAAATGCCCTGGGGTAGGGAATAGCCAAGAAAATTCAACACCTGACAAATTTTTCAAGAAGTCAATATGAAGAGGGAAGTTGTACTCACTCTTTTAAAAAAAGGAAAAAAGAAAAAAGAGGACATGTGTAAAGCTCAGTATAAGGAATTATTAGGCTCATGCAAATCCAACCTCCGAAAAGGTTTCACCGCACACCAGTCAAATGACCATCAGCAAAAAGTCTACAAACTATAAATGCTGAAGGGGTTTTAGAGAACTGTGTACCTTCTAGCTGCTGGTGGGATGGAAAGTGGTAACAGCACTAATGAAAACTGAATGGAGCTGCTTTAAAAGGTAAAAATTGAGCTACCATATGATCCGGCAGGGCCCCTTCTGGGCCTATAACCTAAGACCACCAGAATCGGAAAGACAGAGGCAGGCAAATGTGCACTGCAGCAATATTTAAATAGCCAAGACATGGACGCAAAAAAAAAAGGTCCATAAACCGATGAATGGACAAAGAAGACGTGGTATATGTACAGAATGGAATGTTAGCCACGAAAAAAATCAAACAGTGCCGTTTGCAGCACCACAGACGAGCCTACAGATAATCACACAACGTGAAGTAAGTCAAAATGCGAAAGACAAATGTCCCATGATATCACTTATGTTATCTGAAAATTCATAAAAATGAACATATTTCCATAGAGAAAGACAGTCTCAGATTGAGAAGGCAAACTTATGGTTAAGCCAGTGAAAAGGTGTGACGAATGCATAAATTCGGATATTGGGTTAACAAACATATACTAATACATATAAAATATATCATCACCCAAGACCTATGGAATACCAAGAGGGGTCTACTCAACACTCTGTAATAACCTACATGGAAAAGGACACAAAGATCAAGATATATATATATGTGTAGGTGTAAATGAACAAGATTCTGCACACCTAGAACAAACGACATTTTGAAATCCAATTTGCTCTGATCAATACTAAAAATTAAAGACATAAACAAGAATTAAGGAGGCTGAAACTTATGGGGGCTTGTCCTGGCACATTCCACTCTAATCTGCAACCTAAAAGCACAACTTGCAGGAAGGTTCTGTTTCCCTAGCAAGCAGAGTTGGTAACGCAGAAATGCTGCCACCCTAAGGCCGTTTCCTCAAACAGCAGCTTTAAATCCACTGCTAATGGTCACTAATATTGCCAAGGACTGCAGGGGTGTAAACGAGACATGCCCTCCAAAAATGTCCTGGGGTACGGAATGGCCAAAAAATTCAAACACAGCAAATTTTTCAACAAGGCAATTTGAAGGATGTTGATAAAAGCTCGACATCAGGAATTATTAGACACATGCAAATCCAACCTACCCAAAGGTATCACCTCACACCGGTCAGAATGACCATCAGCAAAAAGTCTACAAACAGTAGATGTTGAAGAAGTTGTGGAGAATAGCATAACCTCTAGGTCTAAGTGGGATGTAAACTGGTAAGAGCCAATAAAAGGAATAGAATGGCAGTGCGTTTGAAGGTAAAAATTGAGTTACCATATGATCCAGAAGGCCCACTATTGGGCCTGTAACCTGTGAAGGCCAGAATCAAAAAGACACAGGATGGAAAATCGTGTAGTGCATCAGTATTTACAATAGCCAAGACATGGAAGCAACAAAAATGTCCATCATCAGATGAATGGACGAAAAAGAGGTCCACGTACACAATGCAATATTAGACAGGGAAAAGAATGAAACAATGCTGTTTGCAGCACCATAGATGAGGCTAGAGATAATCACACATCTTGAAGTAAGTCAGAAAGCGAGAGACACATATCCTATGATATCACGTATAGGTGTTATCTAAAAATTGATATTAATGAACTTATTTCCACAGAGAAGGACACTCACGTATTCAGAACACAAACTTGTGGTTAACCAAGCGGAAAGGTGTGACGAATGTATAACGGAGGATATTGGGTTTTAACAGACATATACTAATACTTATAAAATATAGAATCACCAAAAACATACCGAATACCAAGAGAGGTCTACACAACATTCTGTCATTACCTATATGGGACAGGATCCAAACATGAAAAGATGTATGTATCAATGAAACAGATTCTGTACACCTAGAACAAACACAACATTGCAATCAAATTTGCTCTGATAAAAATGAAAATTAAACTAAGAATACCAACAACAAATAAGTAGCCATAAGTTTTGGGGGGTTTGTCCTGGCACATTCCACTCTAATTTACAACCTACAAACAGGACTTCCAGGAAGGCTCTGTTGCCCTAGTAACCAGAGTTGGGAGTATAGACATGCGGCCGCCTTGTGGCCGTTTCCTGTAACAGCAGCTTTAAACCCAGTGCTAATGGGTACTTAATATTCACAATTACTACAGAGTTGTAAATGACACCTGCCCTCAAAAAATATCCAGGTGTAGGTAATGGCCACAGGAATTCAGAACACGGCAAATTTTTCAAGGAAACAATTTGAAGAGGTAAGTTTTTCTGTTTAACTTTAAAAAAAAAAAGAAAAGAAAACGGACGTGGATTAAAAGCTCAATATCAGGAAGTATTAGATGCATGCAAATCTAAACTACACAAAGGTATCACCACCCAACACTCCAAATGCCATCAGTAAAAAGTCTACAAACAATAAATGCTGAAGGGGTTTTAGAGGACTGTGTACCCTCTAGTTGCTGGTGGGATGTCAACTGGTAACAGCCAGTAGTGAGAACAGAATGGAGGTGCGTTTAAAGGTAAAAATTAGACTACCATATGATCTGGTAGGCCCACTGCTGGGCCTATCCCCGGAGAAGACCAGAATCCAAAAGACACAGGCTGGCAATCCTGCACTGCATCAATATTTAGCATAGCCAAGAGTGGGAAGAAACCAAAATGTCCATCAACAGATGAATGCCCAAAGAAGAACTGGTCCATGTACACAATGGAATATTCAGCATGGAAAAGAATGAAACACTGCTCTTTGCAGCACCATAGGTGAGCCTAGATATAATCACAGAACATGAGGTAAGTCGGAAAGCAGACGACAAATATCCTGTGATATCACTTATAGGCGTTACCTAACAACTGACACAAATGAACATATTTCCACAGAGAAAGACACTCACGGACTTGGAAAACAAACTATGGTTATGTAAAAGGAAAGCTGGGAGCAATGGATAAATGAAGATTAGGGTTACCATACGTATACAAATACATATTAAATACATATCTCAAAAAGACCAACCATATACCAAGGAAGGTCTACTGAACTCGCTGTAATAATTTATACGGGGGCTTCCCTGGTGGCGCCGTGGTTAAGAATCCGCCTGCCAGTGCAGGGGACATGGGTTCGATCCCTGGTCCAGGAAGATCCCACATGCTGCAGAGCAAATAAGCCCGTGCACCACAACTACTGAGCCTGCGCTCTAGAGCCCAGGAGCCACAACTACTGAGCCCATGTGCCACAACTACTGAAGCCCGCATGCCTAGAGACCATGCTCTGCAACAAGACAAGCCACTGCAGGGAGAAGCCCGTGCAGCGCAATGGAGAGTAGCCCCCACTCACCGCAACTAGAGAAAGCCCACATGCAGCAGCGAAGATCCAACTCAGCCAAAAATAAATAATTAAATTAAATAAATTTATTAAAAAAATAATAGTAATTTACATGGGAAGAGGATCTGCACATGAATAGATATATATAATATTCAATTGAACCTGATTGTGCACACCTGGAACAAACACTATTCTAATCATTACCCCAATTTAAAAAATTAAAACCACGAACAACAATTAATGAGACATAAACTTATTGGGGTTATCCCTGGCACATTCCATTCTAATTTACAACCTAGGAAAACCACTTTCAGGAAGGCTCTTCTGCCCTCGTAACCAGATTTGGGAATGGAGAAATGCTGCCGCCTGGTGGCCGTTTCCTACAAAAGCAGCTTTAAACACAGGGCTAACGGTCACTTAAGATTCACAGGAATTGTAGGGCTGTCAATGACACGTGTCGTCAAAAAATGTCCTGGGTAGGTAATGGCCAAAAAAGTTCACAACACAGAGAATTTTTCAAGAAAACAATTTGAAGAGGTAAGTTTTACTCACTCTTTTATTTCCAAAAACAAAGAGGAACATGGATAAAAGCTCAATATCAGGCATTATTGGTTGGATGCAAATCCAAACTACAAAAAGATGTCGCCACCCAATATTCAAAATGCCATCAGTAAAAAGTCTACAAACTATGAATGCTGACGGGTGTGTGGAGAAATGCATACCCGCTATGCTGTTGGTTGGAAGTAAACTGGTAACAGCTAATTAGGAGAACAGAATGGAGCTGCATTTAAAAGGTAAAAATTGAGCTACCATATGATGCGGCCGATCCCTTAATGGGCCTATACCTTAAGAAGACCAGAATCGGAAAGACACAGACAGGCAAACATGCACTGCAGCAATATTTACAATAGCCTAGACATGCAAGCAAACAAGATGTCCATCAACAGACAAATGGACAAAGAAGAAGTAGTGTATGTACCGATTTGAATATTAGCCTCGGAATAAAATGAACAATGCCATTTTCATGACTACAGATGAGCCTAGAAATAATCATATTAGGTCAAGTAAGTGAAAAGGCAATCACAAATATCCCATGATATCATTTATAGATGTTATCCTAAGATTGCTACCAATGAACATATTTCCACAGAGAAAGACACTCACAGACTTATAAACAAACTAATGGTTAACCAAAATGAAAGGTGGGAGGATCGATAAATTAGGATTATGGGGGTAACATACATATACTAATATATGTTAACATACATACATTAACGTATGTTAAATGTCTATAAACATATAAACTATATGAATTATATAATCTCCAATATATATAAAGTATATAATGACCAAACACCTACCAAATACCAAGGGAGGTCTACTCAACACTCTGTAATAACATACATGGTAACAGGATCCGAAGATGAACAGATATATGCATGAATAATTGACCAGATTCTGTACTGCCAGACAATCACAAGACTCTAATCAAAATTACTCCAGTCAGAAATATAAATTCAATGTAAAAAACCAACATAAGTAAGGAGAAATAAACTGGGGGTTTGTCTGAGCACATTCTACTCTAATTTACAACCGAGAAACACGACGTCCAGGAAGACTCTGTTGCCCTAGTAACAAGAGTTGAGAACGTAATAATGCTGCCGCTTTGTGGCTGTTTCCCACAGCAGCAGCTTTCAACACGGTGCTAATGGTCACTTAACATTCACAAGGACTGCAGGGCTGTAAATGACACCTGCCCTCAAAAAATGCCCTGGGGTAGGGAATAGCCAAGAAAATTCAACACCTGACAAATTTTTCAAGAAGTCAATATGAAGAGGGAAGTTGTACTCACTCTTTTAAAAAAAGGAAAAAAGAAAAAAAAGGACATGTGTAAAGCTCAGTATAAGGAATTATTAGGCTCATGCAAATCCAACCTCCGAAAAGGTTTCACCGCACACCAGTCAAATGACCATCAGCAAAAAGTCTACAAACTATAAATGCTGAAGGGGTTTTAGAGAACTGTGTACCTTCTAGCTGCTGGTGGGATGGAAAGTGGTAACAGCACTAATGAAAACTGAATGGAGCTGCTTTAAAAGGTAAAAATTGAGCTACCATATGATCCGGCAGGGCCCCTTCTGGGCCTATAACCTAAGACCACCAGAATCGGAAAGACAGAGGCAGGCAAATGTGCACTGCAGCAATATTTAAATAGCCAAGACATGGACGCAAAAAAAAAAAGGTCCATAAACCGATGAATGGACAAAGAAGACGTGGTATATGTACAGAATGGAATGTTAGCCACGAAAAAAATCAAACAGTGCCGTTTGCAGCACCACAGACGAGCCTACAGATAATCACACAACGTGAAGTAAGTCAAAATGCGAAAGACAAATGTCCCATGATATCACTTATGTTATCTGAAAATTCATAAAAATGAACATATTTCCATAGAGAAAGACAGTCTCAGATTGAGAAGGCAAACTTATGGTTAAGCCAGTGAAAAGGTGTGACGAATGCATAAATTCGGATATTGGGTTAACAAACATATACTAATACATATAAAATATATCATCACCCAAGACCTATGGAATACCAAGAGGGGTCTACTCAACACTCTGTAATAACCTACATGGAAAAGGACACAAAGATCAAGATATATATATATGTGTAGGTGTAAATGAACAAGATTCTGCACACCTAGAACAAACGACATTTTGAAATCCAATTTGCTCTGATCAATACTAAAAATTAAAGACATAAACAAGAATTAAGGAGGCTGAAACTTATGGGGGCTTGTCCTGGCACATTCCACTCTAATCTGCAACCTAAAAGCACAACTTGCAGGAAGGTTCTGTTTCCCTAGCAAGCAGAGTTGGTAACGCAGAAATGCTGCCACCCTAAGGCCGTTTCCTCAAACAGCAGCTTTAAATCCACTGCTAATGGTCACTAATATTGCCAAGGACTGCAGGGGTGTAAACGAGACATGCCCTCCAAAAATGTCCTGGGGTACGGAATGGCCAAAAAATTCAAACACAGCAAATTTTTCAACAAGGCAATTTGAAGGATGTTGATAAAAGCTCGACATCAGGAATTATTAGACACATGCAAATCCAACCTACCCAAAGGTATCACCTCACACCGGTCAGAATGACCATCAGCAAAAAGTCTACAAACAGTAGATGTTGAAGAAGTTGTGGAGAATAGCATAACCTCTAGGTCTAAGTGGGATGTAAACTGGTAAGAGCCAATAAAAGGAATAGAATGGCAGTGCGTTTGAAGGTAAAAATTGAGTTACCATATGATCCAGAAGGCCCACTATTGGGCCTGTAACCTGTGAAGGCCAGAATCAAAAAGACACAGGATGGAAAATCGTGTAGTGCATCAGTATTTACAATAGCCAAGACATGGAAGCAACAAAAATGTCCATCATCAGATGAATGGACGAAAAAGAGGTCCACGTACACAATGCAATATTAGACAGGGAAAAGAATGAAACAATGCTGTTTGCAGCACCATAGATGAGGCTAGAGATAATCACACATCTTGAAGTAAGTCAGAAAGCGAGAGACACATATCCTATGATATCACGTATAGGTGTTATCTAAAAATTGATATTAATGAACTTATTTCCACAGAGAAGGACACTCACGTATTCAGAACACAAACTTGTGGTTAACCAAGCGGAAAGGTGTGACGAATGTATAACGGAGGATATTGGGTTTTAACAGACATATGCTAATACTTATAAAATATAGAATCACCAAAAACATACCGAATACCAAGAGAGGTCTACACAACATTCTGTCATTACCTATATGGGACAGGATCCAAACATGAAAAGATGTATGTATCAATGAAACAGATTCTGTACACCTAGAACAAACACAACATTGCAATCAAATTTGCTCTGATAAAAATGAAAATTAAACTAAGAATACCAACAACAAATAAGTAGCCATAAGTTTTGGGGGGTTTGTCCTGGCACATTCCACTCTAATTTACAACCTACAAACAGGACTTCCAGGAAGGCTCTGTTGCCCTAGTAACCAGAGTTGGGAGTATAGACATGCGGCCGCCTTGTGGCCGTTTCCTGTAACAGCAGCTTTAAACCCAGTGCTAATGGGTACTTAATATTCACAATTACTACAGAGTTGTAAATGACACCTGCCCTCAAAAAATATCCAGGTGTAGGTAATGGCCACAGGAATTCAGAACACGGCAAATTTTTCAAGGAAACAATTTGAAGAGGTAAGTTTTTCTGTTTAACTTTAAAAAAAAAAAGAAAAGAAAACGGACGTGGATTAAAAGCTCAATATCAGGAAGTATTAGATGCATGCAAATCTAAACTACACAAAGGTATCACCACCCAACACTCCAAATGCCATCAGTAAAAAGTCTACAAACAATAAATGCTGAAGGGGTTTTAGAGGACTGTGTACCCTCTAGTTGCTGGTGGGATGTCAACTGGTAACAGCCAGTAGTGAGAACAGAATGGAGGTGCGTTTAAAGGTAAAAATTAGACTACCATATGATCTGGTAGGCCCACTGCTGGGCCTATCCCCGGAGAAGACCAGAATCCAAAAGACACAGGCTGGCAATCCTGCACTGCATCAATATTTAGCATAGCCAAGAGTGGGAAGAAACCAAAATGTCCATCAACAGATGAATGCCCAAAGAAGAACTGGTCCATGTACACAATGGAATATTCAGCATGGAAAAGAATGAAACACTGCTCTTTGCAGCACCATAGGTGAGCCTAGATATAATCACAGAACATGAGGTAAGTCGGAAAGCAGACGACAAATATCCTGTGATATCACTTATAGGCGTTACCTAACAACTGACACAAATGAACATATTTCCACAGAGAAAGACACTCACGGACTTGGAAAACAAACTATGGTTATGTAAAAGGAAAGCTGGGAGCAATGGATAAATGAAGATTAGGGTTACCATACGTATACAAATACATATTAAATACATATATCAAAAAGACCAACCATATACCAAGGAAGGTCTACTGAACTCGCTGTAATAATTTATACGGGGGCTTCCCTGGTGGCGCCGTGGTTAAGAATCCGCCTGCCAGTGCAGGGGACATGGGTTCGATCCCTGGTCCAGGAAGATCCCACATGCTGCAGAGCAAATAAGCCCGTGCACCACAACTACTGAGCCTGCGCTCTAGAGCCCAGGAGCCACAACTACTGAGCCCATGTGCCACAACTACTGAAGCCCGCATGCCTAGAGACCATGCTCTGCAACAAGACAAGCCACTGCAGGGAGAAGCCCGTGCAGCGCAATGGAGAGTAGCCCCCACTCACCGCAACTAGAGAAAGCCCACATGCAGCAGCGAAGATCCAACTCAGCCAAAAATAAATAATTAAATTAAATAAATTTATTAAAAAAATAATAGTAATTTACATGGGAAGAGGATCTGCACATGAATAGATATATATAATATTCAATTGAACCTGATTGTGCACACCTGGAACAAACACTATTCTAATCATTACCCCAATTTAAAAAATTAAAACCACGAACAACAATTAATGAGACATAAACTTATTGGGGTTATCCCTGGCACATTCCATTCTAATTTACAACCTAGGAAAACCACTTTCAGGAAGGCTCTTCTGCCCTCGTAACCAGATTTGGGAATGGAGAAATGCTGCCGCCTGGTGGCCGTTTCCTACAAAAGCAGCTTTAAACACAGGGCTAACGGTCACTTAAGATTCACAGGAATTGTAGGGCTGTCAATGACACGTGTCGTCAAAAAATGTCCTGGGTAGGTAATGGCCAAAAAAGTTCACAACACAGAGAATTTTTCAAGAAAACAATTTGAAGAGGTAAGTTTTACTCACTCTTTTATTTCCAAAAACAAAGAGGAACATGGATAAAAGCTCAATATCAGGCATTATTGGTTGGATGCAAATCCAAACTACAAAAAGATGTCGCCACCCAATATTCAAAATGCCATCAGTAAAAAGTCTACAAACTATGAATGCTGACGGGTGTGTGGAGAAATGCATACCCGCTATGCTGTTGGTTGGAAGTAAACTGGTAACAGCTAATTAGGAGAACAGAATGGAGCTGCATTTAAAAGGTAAAAATTGAGCTACCATATGATGCGGCCGATCCCTTAATGGGCCTATACCTTAAGAAGACCAGAATCGGAAAGACACAGACAGGCAAACATGCACTGCAGCAATATTTACAATAGCCTAGACATGCAAGCAAACAAGATGTCCATCAACAGACAAATGGACAAAGAAGAAGTAGTGTATGTACCGATTTGAATATTAGCCTCGGAATAAAATGAACAATGCCATTTTCATGACTACAGATGAGCCTAGAAATAATCATATTAGGTCAAGTAAGTGAAAAGGCAATCACAAATATCCCATGATATCATTTATAGATGTTATCCTAAGATTGCTACCAATGAACATATTTCCACAGAGAAAGACACTCACAGACTTATAAACAAACTAATGGTTAACCAAAATGAAAGGTGGGAGGATCGATAAATTAGGATTATGGGGGTAACATACATATACTAATATATGTTAACATACATACATTAACGTATGTTAAATGTCTATAAACATATAAACTATATGAATTCTATAATCTCCAATATATATAAAGTATATAATGACCAAACACCTACCAAATACCAAGGGAGGTCGACTCAACACTCTGTAATAACATACATGGTAACAGGATCCGAAGATGAACAGATATATGCATGAATAATTGACCAGATTCTGTACTGCCAGACAATCACAAGACTCTAATCAAAATTACTCCAGTCAGAAATATAAATTCAATGTAAAAAACCAACATAAGTAAGGAGAAATAAACTGGGGGTTTGTCTGAGCACATTCTACTCTAATTTACAACCGAGAAACACGACGTCCAGGAAGACTCTGTTGCCCTAGTAACAAGAGTTGAGAACGTAATAATGCTGCCGCTTTGTGGCTGTTTCCCACAGCAGCAGCTTTCAACACGGTGCTAATGGTCACTTAACATTCACAAGGACTGCAGGGCTGTAAATGACACCTGCCCTCAAAAAATGCCCTGGGGTAGGGAATAGCCAAGAAAATTCAACACCTGACAAATTTTTCAAGAAGTCAATATGAAGAGGGAAGTTGTACTCACTCTTTTAAAAAAAGGAAAAAAGAAAAAAAAGGACATGTGTAAAGCTCAGTATAAGGAATTATTAGGCTCATGCAAATCCAACCTCCGAAAAGGTTTCACCGCACACCAGTCAAATGACCATCAGCAAAAAGTCTACAAACTATAAATGCTGAAGGGGTTTTAGAGAACTGTGTACCTTCTAGCTGCTGGTGGGATGGAAAGTGGTAACAGCACTAATGAAAACTGAATGGAGCTGCTTTAAAAGGTAAAAATTGAGCTACCATATGATCCGGCAGGGCCCCTTCTGGGCCTATAACCTAAGACCACCAGAATCGGAAAGACAGAGGCAGGCAAATGTGCACTGCAGCAATATTTAAATAGCCAAGACATGGACGCAAAAAAAAAAAGGTCCATAAACCGATGAATGGACAAAGAAGACGTGGTATATGTACAGAATGGAATGTTAGCCACGAAAAAAATCAAACAGTGCCGTTTGCAGCACCACAGACGAGCCTACAGATAATCACACAACGTGAAGTAAGTCAAAATGCGAAAGACAAATGTCCCATGATATCACTTATGTTATCTGAAAATTCATAAAAATGAACATATTTCCATAGAGAAAGACAGTCTCAGATTGAGAAGGCAAACTTATGGTTAAGCCAGTGAAAAGGTGTGACGAATGCATAAATTCGGATATTGGGTTAACAAACATATACTAATACATATAAAATATATCATCACCCAAGACCTATGGAATACCAAGAGGGGTCTACTCAACACTCTGTAATAACCTACATGGAAAAGGACACAAAGATCAAGATATATATATATGTGTAGGTGTAAATGAACAAGATTCTGCACACCTAGAACAAACGACATTTTGAAATCCAATTTGCTCTGATCAATACTAAAAATTAAAGACATAAACAAGAATTAAGGAGGCTGAAACTTATGGGGGCTTGTCCTGGCACATTCCACTCTAATCTGCAACCTAAAAGCACAACTTGCAGGAAGGTTCTGTTTCCCTAGCAAGCAGAGTTGGTAACGCAGAAATGCTGCCACCCTAAGGCCGTTTCCTCAAACAGCAGCTTTAAATCCACTGCTAATGGTCACTAATATTGCCAAGGACTGCAGGGGTGTAAACGAGACATGCCCTCCAAAAATGTCCTGGGGTACGGAATGGCCAAAAAATTCAAACACAGCAAATTTTTCAACAAGGCAATTTGAAGGATGTTGATAAAAGCTCGACATCAGGAATTATTAGACACATGCAAATCCAACCTACCCAAAGGTATCACCTCACACCGGTCAGAATGACCATCAGCAAAAAGTCTACAAACAGTAGATGTTGAAGAAGTTGTGGAGAATAGCATAACCTCTAGGTCTAAGTGGGATGTAAACTGGTAAGAGCCAATAAAAGGAATAGAATGGCAGTGCGTTTGAAGGTAAAAATTGAGTTACCATATGATCCAGAAGGCCCACTATTGGGCCTGTAACCTGTGAAGGCCAGAATCAAAAAGACACAGGATGGAAAATCGTGTAGTGCATCAGTATTTACAATAGCCAAGACATGGAAGCAACAAAAATGTCCATCATCAGATGAATGGACGAAAAAGAGGTCCACGTACACAATGCAATATTAGACAGGGAAAAGAATGAAACAATGCTGTTTGCAGCACCATAGATGAGGCTAGAGATAATCACACATCTTGAAGTAAGTCAGAAAGCGAGAGACACATATCCTATGATATCACGTATAGGTGTTATCTAAAAATTGATATTAATGAACTTATTTCCACAGAGAAGGACACTCACGTATTCAGAACACAAACTTGTGGTTAACCAAGCGGAAAGGTGTGACGAATGTATAACGGAGGATATTGGGTTTTAACAGACATATGCTAATACTTATAAAATATAGAATCACCAAAAACATACCGAATACCAAGAGAGGTCTACACAACATTCTGTCATTACCTATATGGGACAGGATCCAAACATGAAAAGATGTATGTATCAATGAAACAGATTCTGTACACCTAGAACAAACACAACATTGCAATCAAATTTGCTCTGATAAAAATGAAAATTAAACTAAGAATACCAACAACAAATAAGTAGCCATAAGTTTTGGGGGGTTTGTCCTGGCACATTCCACTCTAATTTACAACCTACAAACAGGACTTCCAGGAAGGCTCTGTTGCCCTAGTAACCAGAGTTGGGAGTATAGACATGCGGCCGCCTTGTGGCCGTTTCCTGTAACAGCAGCTTTAAACCCAGTGCTAATGGGTACTTAATATTCACAATTACTACAGAGTTGTAAATGACACCTGCCCTCAAAAAATATCCAGGTGTAGGTAATGGCCACAGGAATTCAGAACACGGCAAATTTTTCAAGGAAACAATTTGAAGAGGTAAGTTTTTCTGTTTAACTTTAAAAAAAAAAAGAAAAGAAAACGGACGTGGATTAAAAGCTCAATATCAGGAAGTATTAGATGCATGCAAATCTAAACTACACAAAGGTATCACCACCCAACACTCCAAATGCCATCAGTAAAAAGTCTACAAACAATAAATGCTGAAGGGGTTTTAGAGGACTGTGTACCCTCTAGTTGCTGGTGGGATGTCAACTGGTAACAGCCAGTAGTGAGAACAGAATGGAGGTGCGTTTAAAGGTAAAAATTAGACTACCATATGATCTGGTAGGCCCACTGCTGGGCCTATCCCCGGAGAAGACCAGAATCCAAAAGACACAGGCTGGCAATCCTGCACTGCATCAATATTTAGCATAGCCAAGAGTGGGAAGAAACCAAAATGTCCATCAACAGATGAATGCCCAAAGAAGAACTGGTCCATGTACACAATGGAATATTCAGCATGGAAAAGAATGAAACACTGCTCTTTGCAGCACCATAGGTGAGCCTAGATATAATCACAGAACATGAGGTAAGTCGGAAAGCAGACGACAAATATCCTGTGATATCACTTATAGGCGTTACCTAACAACTGACACAAATGAACATATTTCCACAGAGAAAGACACTCACGGACTTGGAAAACAAACTATGGTTATGTAAAAGGAAAGCTGGGAGCAATGGATAAATGAAGATTAGGGTTACCATACGTATACAAATACATATTAAATACATATATCAAAAAGACCAACCATATACCAAGGAAGGTCTACTGAACTCGCTGTAATAATTTATACGGGGGCTTCCCTGGTGGCGCCGTGGTTAAGAATCCGCCTGCCAGTGCAGGGGACATGGGTTCGATCCCTGGTCCAGGAAGATCCCACATGCTGCAGAGCAAATAAGCCCGTGCACCACAACTACTGAGCCTGCGCTCTAGAGCCCAGGAGCCACAACTACTGAGCCCATGTGCCACAACTACTGAAGCCCGCATGCCTAGAGACCATGCTCTGCAACAAGACAAGCCACTGCAGGGAGAAGCCCGTGCAGCGCAATGGAGAGTAGCCCCCACTCACCGCAACTAGAGAAAGCCCACATGCAGCAGCGAAGATCCAACTCAGCCAAAAATAAATAATTAAATTAAATAAATTTATTAAAAAAATAATAGTAATTTACATGGGAAGAGGATCTGCACATGAATAGATATATATAATATTCAATTGAACCTGATTGTGCACACCTGGAACAAACACTATTCTAATCATTACCCCAATTTAAAAAATTAAAACCACGAACAACAATTAATGAGACATAAACTTATTGGGGTTATCCCTGGCACATTCCATTCTAATTTACAACCTAGGAAAACCACTTTCAGGAAGGCTCTTCTGCCCTCGTAACCAGATTTGGGAATGGAGAAATGCTGCCGCCTGGTGGCCGTTTCCTACAAAAGCAGCTTTAAACACAGGGCTAACGGTCACTTAAGATTCACAGGAATTGTAGGGCTGTCAATGACACGTGTCGTCAAAAAATGTCCTGGGTAGGTAATGGCCAAAAAAGTTCACAACACAGAGAATTTTTCAAGAAAACAATTTGAAGAGGTAAGTTTTACTCACTCTTTTATTTCCAAAAACAAAGAGGAACATGGATAAAAGCTCAATATCAGGCATTATTGGTTGGATGCAAATCCAAACTACAAAAAGATGTCGCCACCCAATATTCAAAATGCCATCAGTAAAAAGTCTACAAACTATGAATGCTGACGGGTGTGTGGAGAAATGCATACCCGCTATGCTGTTGGTTGGAAGTAAACTGGTAACAGCTAATTAGGAGAACAGAATGGAGCTGCATTTAAAAGGTAAAAATTGAGCTACCATATGATGCGGCCGATCCCTTAATGGGCCTATACCTTAAGAAGACCAGAATCGGAAAGACACAGACAGGCAAACATGCACTGCAGCAATATTTACAATAGCCTAGACATGCAAGCAAACAAGATGTCCATCAACAGACAAATGGACAAAGAAGAAGTAGTGTATGTACCGATTTGAATATTAGCCTCGGAATAAAATGAACAATGCCATTTTCATGACTACAGATGAGCCTAGAAATAATCATATTAGGTCAAGTAAGTGAAAAGGCAATCACAAATATCCCATGATATCATTTATAGATGTTATCCTAAGATTGCTACCAATGAACATATTTCCACAGAGAAAGACACTCACAGACTTATAAACAAACTAATGGTTAACCAAAATGAAAGGTGGGAGGATCGATAAATTAGGATTATGGGGGTAACATACATATACTAATATATGTTAACATACATACATTAACGTATGTTAAATGTCTATAAACATATAAACTATATGAATTATATAATCTCCAATATATATAAAGTATATAATGACCAAACACCTACCAAATACCAAGGGAGGTCTACTCAACACTCTGTAATAACATACATGGTAACAGGATCCGAAGATGAACAGATATATGCATGAATAATTGACCAGATTCTGTACTGCCAGACAATCACAAGACTCTAATCAAAATTACTCCAGTCAGAAATATAAATTCAATGTAAAAAACCAACATAAGTAAGGAGAAATAAACTGGGGGTTTGTCTGAGCACATTCTACTCTAATTTACAACCGAGAAACACGACGTCCAGGAAGACTCTGTTGCCCTAGTAACAAGAGTTGAGAACGTAATAATGCTGCCGCTTTGTGGCTGTTTCCCACAGCAGCAGCTTTCAACACGGTGCTAATGGTCACTTAACATTCACAAGGACTGCAGGGCTGTAAATGACACCTGCCCTCAAAAAATGCCCTGGGGTAGGGAATAGCCAAGAAAATTCAACACCTGACAAATTTTTCAAGAAGTCAATATGAAGAGGGAAGTTGTACTCACTCTTTTAAAAAAAGGAAAAAAGAAAAAAAAGGACATGTGTAAAGCTCAGTATAAGGAATTATTAGGCTCATGCAAATCCAACCTCCGAAAAGGTTTCACCGCACACCAGTCAAATGACCATCAGCAAAAAGTCTACAAACTATAAATGCTGAAGGGGTTTTAGAGAACTGTGTACCTTCTAGCTGCTGGTGGGATGGAAAGTGGTAACAGCACTAATGAAAACTGAATGGAGCTGCTTTAAAAGGTAAAAATTGAGCTACCATATGATCCGGCAGGGCCCCTTCTGGGCCTATAACCTAAGACCACCAGAATCGGAAAGACAGAGGCAGGCAAATGTGCACTGCAGCAATATTTAAATAGCCAAGACATGGACGCAAAAAAAAAAAGGTCCATAAACCGATGAATGGACAAAGAAGACGTGGTATATGTACAGAATGGAATGTTAGCCACGAAAAAAATCAAACAGTGCCGTTTGCAGCACCACAGACGAGCCTACAGATAATCACACAACGTGAAGTAAGTCAAAATGCGAAAGACAAATGTCCCATGATATCACTTATGTTATCTGAAAATTCATAAAAATGAACATATTTCCATAGAGAAAGACAGTCTCAGATTGAGAAGGCAAACTTATGGTTAAGCCAGTGAAAAGGTGTGACGAATGCATAAATTCGGATATTGGGTTAACAAACATATACTAATACATATAAAATATATCATCACCCAAGACCTATGGAATACCAAGAGGGGTCTACTCAACACTCTGTAATAACCTACATGGAAAAGGACACAAAGATCAAGATATATATATATGTGTAGGTGTAAATGAACAAGATTCTGCACACCTAGAACAAACGACATTTTGAAATCCAATTTGCTCTGATCAATACTAAAAATTAAAGACATAAACAAGAATTAAGGAGGCTGAAACTTATGGGGGCTTGTCCTGGCACATTCCACTCTAATCTGCAACCTAAAAGCACAACTTGCAGGAAGGTTCTGTTTCCCTAGCAAGCAGAGTTGGTAACGCAGAAATGCTGCCACCCTAAGGCCGTTTCCTCAAACAGCAGCTTTAAATCCACTGCTAATGGTCACTAATATTGCCAAGGACTGCAGGGGTGTAAACGAGACATGCCCTCCAAAAATGTCCTGGGGTACGGAATGGCCAAAAAATTCAAACACAGCAAATTTTTCAACAAGGCAATTTGAAGGATGTTGATAAAAGCTCGACATCAGGAATTATTAGACACATGCAAATCCAACCTACCCAAAGGTATCACCTCACACCGGTCAGAATGACCATCAGCAAAAAGTCTACAAACAGTAGATGTTGAAGAAGTTGTGGAGAATAGCATAACCTCTAGGTCTAAGTGGGATGTAAACTGGTAAGAGCCAATAAAAGGAATAGAATGGCAGTGCGTTTGAAGGTAAAAATTGAGTTACCATATGATCCAGAAGGCCCACTATTGGGCCTGTAACCTGTGAAGGCCAGAATCAAAAAGACACAGGATGGAAAATCGTGTAGTGCATCAGTATTTACAATAGCCAAGACATGGAAGCAACAAAAATGTCCATCATCAGATGAATGGACGAAAAAGAGGTCCACGTACACAATGCAATATTAGACAGGGAAAAGAATGAAACAATGCTGTTTGCAGCACCATAGATGAGGCTAGAGATAATCACACATCTTGAAGTAAGTCAGAAAGCGAGAGACACATATCCTATGATATCACGTATAGGTGTTATCTAAAAATTGATATTAATGAACTTATTTCCACAGAGAAGGACACTCACGTATTCAGAACACAAACTTGTGGTTAACCAAGCGGAAAGGTGTGACGAATGTATAACGGAGGATATTGGGTTTTAACAGACATATGCTAATACTTATAAAATATAGAATCACCAAAAACATACCGAATACCAAGAGAGGTCTACACAACATTCTGTCATTACCTATATGGGACAGGATCCAAACATGAAAAGATGTATGTATCAATGAAACAGATTCTGTACACCTAGAACAAACACAACATTGCAATCAAATTTGCTCTGATAAAAATGAAAATTAAACTAAGAATACCAACAACAAATAAGTAGCCATAAGTTTTGGGGGGTTTGTCCTGGCACATTCCACTCTAATTTACAACCTACAAACAGGACTTCCAGGAAGGCTCTGTTGCCCTAGTAACCAGAGTTGGGAGTATAGACATGCGGCCGCCTTGTGGCCGTTTCCTGTAACAGCAGCTTTAAACCCAGTGCTAATGGGTACTTAATATTCACAATTACTACAGAGTTGTAAATGACACCTGCCCTCAAAAAATATCCAGGTGTAGGTAATGGCCACAGGAATTCAGAACACGGCAAATTTTTCAAGGAAACAATTTGAAGAGGTAAGTTTTTCTGTTTAACTTTAAAAAAAAAAAGAAAAGAAAACGGACGTGGATTAAAAGCTCAATATCAGGAAGTATTAGATGCATGCAAATCTAAACTACACAAAGGTATCACCACCCAACACTCCAAATGCCATCAGTAAAAAGTCTACAAACAATAAATGCTGAAGGGGTTTTAGAGGACTGTGTACCCTCTAGTTGCTGGTGGGATGTCAACTGGTAACAGCCAGTAGTGAGAACAGAATGGAGGTGCGTTTAAAGGTAAAAATTAGACTACCATATGATCTGGTAGGCCCACTGCTGGGCCTATCCCCGGAGAAGACCAGAATCCAAAAGACACAGGCTGGCAATCCTGCACTGCATCAATATTTAGCATAGCCAAGAGTGGGAAGAAACCAAAATGTCCATCAACAGATGAATGCCCAAAGAAGAACTGGTCCATGTACACAATGGAATATTCAGCATGGAAAAGAATGAAACACTGCTCTTTGCAGCACCATAGGTGAGCCTAGATATAATCACAGAACATGAGGTAAGTCGGAAAGCAGACGACAAATATCCTGTGATATCACTTATAGGCGTTACCTAACAACTGACACAAATGAACATATTTCCACAGAGAAAGACACTCACGGACTTGGAAAACAAACTATGGTTATGTAAAAGGAAAGCTGGGAGCAATGGATAAATGAAGATTAGGGTTACCATACGTATACAAATACATATTAAATACATATATCAAAAAGACCAACCATATACCAAGGAAGGTCTACTGAACTCGCTGTAATAATTTATACGGGGGCTTCCCTGGTGGCGCCGTGGTTAAGAATCCGCCTGCCAGTGCAGGGGACATGGGTTCGATCCCTGGTCCAGGAAGATCCCACATGCTGCAGAGCAAATAAGCCCGTGCACCACAACTACTGAGCCTGCGCTCTAGAGCCCAGGAGCCACAACTACTGAGCCCATGTGCCACAACTACTGAAGCCCGCATGCCTAGAGACCATGCTCTGCAACAAGACAAGCCACTGCAGGGAGAAGCCCGTGCAGCGCAATGGAGAGTAGCCCCCACTCACCGCAACTAGAGAAAGCCCACATGCAGCAGCGAAGATCCAACTCAGCCAAAAATAAATAATTAAATTAAATTAATTTATTAAAAAAATAATAGTAATTTACATGGGAAGAGGATCTGCACATGAATAGATATATATAATATTCAATTGAACCTGATTGTGCACACCTGGAACAAACACTATTCTAATCATTACCCCAATTTAAAAAATTAAAACCACGAACAACAATTAATGAGACATAAACTTATTGGGGTTATCCCTGGCACATTCCATTCTAATTTACAACCTAGGAAAACCACTTTCAGGAAGGCTCTTCTGCCCTCGTAACCAGATTTGGGAATGGAGAAATGCTGCCGCCTGGTGGCCGTTTCCTACAAAAGCAGCTTTAAACACAGGGCTAACGGTCACTTAAGATTCACAGGAATTGTAGGGCTGTCAATGACACGTGTCGTCAAAAAATGTCCTGGGTAGGTAATGGCCAAAAAAGTTCACAACACAGAGAATTTTTCAAGAAAACAATTTGAAGAGGTAAGTTTTACTCACTCTTTTATTTCCAAAAACAAAGAGGAACATGGATAAAAGCTCAATATCAGGCATTATTGGTTGGATGCAAATCCAAACTACAAAAAGATGTCGCCACCCAATATTCAAAATGCCATCAGTAAAAAGTCTACAAACTATGAATGCTGACGGGTGTGTGGAGAAATGCATACCCGCTATGCTGTTGGTTGGAAGTAAACTGGTAACAGCTAATTAGGAGAACAGAATGGAGCTGCATTTAAAAGGTAAAAATTGAGCTACCATATGATGCGGCCGATCCCTTAATGGGCCTATACCTTAAGAAGACCAGAATCGGAAAGACACAGACAGGCAAACATGCACTGCAGCAATATTTACAATAGCCTAGACATGCAAGCAAACAAGATGTCCATCAACAGACAAATGGACAAAGAAGAAGTAGTGTATGTACCGATTTGAATATTAGCCTCGGAATAAAATGAACAATGCCATTTTCATGACTACAGATGAGCCTAGAAATAATCATATTAGGTCAAGTAAGTGAAAAGGCAATCACAAATATCCCATGATATCATTTATAGATGTTATCCTAAGATTGCTACCAATGAACATATTTCCACAGAGAAAGACACTCACAGACTTATAAACAAACTAATGGTTAACCAAAATGAAAGGTGGGAGGATCGATAAATTAGGATTATGGGGGTAACATACATATACTAATATATGTTAACATACATACATTAACGTATGTTAAATGTCTATAAACATATAAACTATATGAATTATATAATCTCCAATATATATAAAGTATATAATGACCAAACACCTACCAAATACCAAGGGAGGTCTACTCAACACTCTGTAATAACATACATGGTAACAGGATCCGAAGATGAACAGATATATGCATGAATAATTGACCAGATTCTGTACTGCCAGACAATCACAAGACTCTAATCAAAATTACTCCAGTCAGAAATATAAATTCAATGTAAAAAACCAACATAAGTAAGGAGAAATAAACTGGGGGTTTGTCTGAGCACATTCTACTCTAATTTACAACCGAGAAACACGACGTCCAGGAAGACTCTGTTGCCCTAGTAACAAGAGTTGAGAACGTAATAATGCTGCCGCTTTGTGGCTGTTTCCCACAGCAGCAGCTTTCAACACGGTGCTAATGGTCACTTAACATTCACAAGGACTGCAGGGCTGTAAATGACACCTGCCCTCAAAAAATGCCCTGGGGTAGGGAATAGCCAAGAAAATTCAACACCTGACAAATTTTTCAAGAAGTCAATATGAAGAGGGAAGTTGTACTCACTCTTTTAAAAAAAGGAAAAAAGAAAAAAAAGGACATGTGTAAAGCTCAGTATAAGGAATTATTAGGCTCATGCAAATCCAACCTCCGAAAAGGTTTCACCGCACACCAGTCAAATGACCATCAGCAAAAAGTCTACAAACTATAAATGCTGAAGGGGTTTTAGAGAACTGTGTACCTTCTAGCTGCTGGTGGGATGGAAAGTGGTAACAGCACTAATGAAAACTGAATGGAGCTGCTTTAAAAGGTAAAAATTGAGCTACCATATGATCCGGCAGGGCCCCTTCTGGGCCTATAACCTAAGACCACCAGAATCGGAAAGACAGAGGCAGGCAAATGTGCACTGCAGCAATATTTAAATAGCCAAGACATGGACGCAAAAAAAAAAAGGTCCATAAACCGATGAATGGACAAAGAAGACGTGGTATATGTACAGAATGGAATGTTAGCCACGAAAAAAATCAAACAGTGCCGTTTGCAGCACCACAGACGAGCCTACAGATAATCACACAACGTGAAGTAAGTCAAAATGCGAAAGACAAATGTCCCATGATATCACTTATGTTATCTGAAAATTCATAAAAATGAACATATTTCCATAGAGAAAGACAGTCTCAGATTGAGAAGGCAAACTTATGGTTAAGCCAGTGAAAAGGTGTGACGAATGCATAAATTCGGATATTGGGTTAACAAACATATACTAATACATATAAAATATATCATCACCCAAGACCTATGGAATACCAAGAGGGGTCTACTCAACACTCTGTAATAACCTACATGGAAAAGGACACAAAGATCAAGATATATATATATGTGTAGGTGTAAATGAACAAGATTCTGCACACCTAGAACAAACGACATTTTGAAATCCAATTTGCTCTGATCAATACTAAAAATTAAAGACATAAACAAGAATTAAGGAGGCTGAAACTTATGGGGGCTTGTCCTGGCACATTCCACTCTAATCTGCAACCTAAAAGCACAACTTGCAGGAAGGTTCTGTTTCCCTAGCAAGCAGAGTTGGTAACGCAGAAATGCTGCCACCCTAAGGCCGTTTCCTCAAACAGCAGCTTTAAATCCACTGCTAATGGTCACTAATATTGCCAAGGACTGCAGGGGTGTAAACGAGACATGCCCTCCAAAAATGTCCTGGGGTACGGAATGGCCAAAAAATTCAAACACAGCAAATTTTTCAACAAGGCAATTTGAAGGATGTTGATAAAAGCTCGACATCAGGAATTATTAGACACATGCAAATCCAACCTACCCAAAGGTATCACCTCACACCGGTCAGAATGACCATCAGCAAAAAGTCTACAAACAGTAGATGTTGAAGAAGTTGTGGAGAATAGCATAACCTCTAGGTCTAAGTGGGATGTAAACTGGTAAGAGCCAATAAAAGGAATAGAATGGCAGTGCGTTTGAAGGTAAAAATTGAGTTACCATATGATCCAGAAGGCCCACTATTGGGCCTGTAACCTGTGAAGGCCAGAATCAAAAAGACACAGGATGGAAAATCGTGTAGTGCATCAGTATTTACAATAGCCAAGACATGGAAGCAACAAAAATGTCCATCATCAGATGAATGGACGAAAAAGAGGTCCACGTACACAATGCAATATTAGACAGGGAAAAGAATGAAACAATGCTGTTTGCAGCACCATAGATGAGGCTAGAGATAATCACACATCTTGAAGTAAGTCAGAAAGCGAGAGACACATATCCTATGATATCACGTATAGGTGTTATCTAAAAATTGATATTAATGAACTTATTTCCACAGAGAAGGACACTCACGTATTCAGAACACAAACTTGTGGTTAACCAAGCGGAAAGGTGTGACGAATGTATAACGGAGGATATTGGGTTTTAACAGACATATGCTAATACTTATAAAATATAGAATCACCAAAAACATACCGAATACCAAGAGAGGTCTACACAACATTCTGTCATTACCTATATGGGACAGGATCCAAACATGAAAAGATGTATGTATCAATGAAACAGATTCTGTACACCTAGAACAAACACAACATTGCAATCAAATTTGCTCTGATAAAAATGAAAATTAAACTAAGAATACCAACAACAAATAAGTAGCCATAAGTTTTGGGGGGTTTGTCCTGGCACATTCCACTCTAATTTACAACCTACAAACAGGACTTCCAGGAAGGCTCTGTTGCCCTAGTAACCAGAGTTGGGAGTATAGACATGCGGCCGCCTTGTGGCCGTTTCCTGTAACAGCAGCTTTAAACCCAGTGCTAATGGGTACTTAATATTCACAATTACTACAGAGTTGTAAATGACACCTGCCCTCAAAAAATATCCAGGTGTAGGTAATGGCCACAGGAATTCAGAACACGGCAAATTTTTCAAGGAAACAATTTGAAGAGGTAAGTTTTTCTGTTTAACTTTAAAAAAAAAAAGAAAAGAAAACGGACGTGGATTAAAAGCTCAATATCAGGAAGTATTAGATGCATGCAAATCTAAACTACACAAAGGTATCACCACCCAACACTCCAAATGCCATCAGTAAAAAGTCTACAAACAATAAATGCTGAAGGGGTTTTAGAGGACTGTGTACCCTCTAGTTGCTGGTGGGATGTCAACTGGTAACAGCCAGTAGTGAGAACAGAATGGAGGTGCGTTTAAAGGTAAAAATTAGACTACCATATGATCTGGTAGGCCCACTGCTGGGCCTATCCCCGGAGAAGACCAGAATCCAAAAGACACAGGCTGGCAATCCTGCACTGCATCAATATTTAGCATAGCCAAGAGTGGGAAGAAACCAAAATGTCCATCAACAGATGAATGCCCAAAGAAGAACTGGTCCATGTACACAATGGAATATTCAGCATGGAAAAGAATGAAACACTGCTCTTTGCAGCACCATAGGTGAGCCTAGATATAATCACAGAACATGAGGTAAGTCGGAAAGCAGACGACAAATATCCTGTGATATCACTTATAGGCGTTACCTAACAACTGACACAAATGAACATATTTCCACAGAGAAAGACACTCACGGACTTGGAAAACAAACTATGGTTATGTAAAAGGAAAGCTGGGAGCAATGGATAAATGAAGATTAGGGTTACCATACGTATACAAATACATATTAAATACATATATCAAAAAGACCAACCATATACCAAGGAAGGTCTACTGAACTCGCTGTAATAATTTATACGGGGGCTTCCCTGGTGGCGCCGTGGTTAAGAATCCGCCTGCCAGTGCAGGGGACATGGGTTCGATCCCTGGTCCAGGAAGATCCCACATGCTGCAGAGCAAATAAGCCCGTGCACCACAACTACTGAGCCTGCGCTCTAGAGCCCAGGAGCCACAACTACTGAGCCCATGTGCCACAACTACTGAAGCCCGCATGCCTAGAGACCATGCTCTGCAACAAGACAAGCCACTGCAGGGAGAAGCCCGTGCAGCGCAATGGAGAGTAGCCCCCACTCACCGCAACTAGAGAAAGCCCACATGCAGCAGCGAAGATCCAACTCAGCCAAAAATAAATAATTAAATTAAATAAATTTATTAAAAAAATAATAGTAATTTACATGGGAAGAGGATCTGCACATGAATAGATATATATAATATTCAATTGAACCTGATTGTGCACACCTGGAACAAACACTATTCTAATCATTACCCCAATTTAAAAAATTAAAACCACGAACAACAATTAATGAGACATAAACTTATTGGGGTTATCCCTGGCACATTCCATTCTAATTTACAACCTAGGAAAACCACTTTCAGGAAGGCTCTTCTGCCCTCGTAACCAGATTTGGGAATGGAGAAATGCTGCCGCCTGGTGGCCGTTTCCTACAAAAGCAGCTTTAAACACAGGGCTAACGGTCACTTAAGATTCACAGGAATTGTAGGGCTGTCAATGACACGTGTCGTCAAAAAATGTCCTGGGTAGGTAATGGCCAAAAAAGTTCACAACACAGAGAATTTTTCAAGAAAACAATTTGAAGAGGTAAGTTTTACTCACTCTTTTATTTCCAAAAACAAAGAGGAACATGGATAAAAGCTCAATATCAGGCATTATTGGTTGGATGCAAATCCAAACTACAAAAAGATGTCGCCACCCAATATTCAAAATGCCATCAGTAAAAAGTCTACAAACTATGAATGCTGACGGGTGTGTGGAGAAATGCATACCCGCTATGCTGTTGGTTGGAAGTAAACTGGTAACAGCTAATTAGGAGAACAGAATGGAGCTGCATTTAAAAGGTAAAAATTGAGCTACCATATGATGCGGCCGATCCCTTAATGGGCCTATACCTTAAGAAGACCAGAATCGGAAAGACACAGACAGGCAAACATGCACTGCAGCAATATTTACAATAGCCTAGACATGCAAGCAAACAAGATGTCCATCAACAGACAAATGGACAAAGAAGAAGTAGTGTATGTACCGATTTGAATATTAGCCTCGGAATAAAATGAACAATGCCATTTTCATGACTACAGATGAGCCTAGAAATAATCATATTAGGTCAAGTAAGTGAAAAGGCAATCACAAATATCCCATGATATCATTTATAGATGTTATCCTAAGATTGCTACCAATGAACATATTTCCACAGAGAAAGACACTCACAGACTTATAAACAAACTAATGGTTAACCAAAATGAAAGGTGGGAGGATCGATAAATTAGGATTATGGGGGTAACATACATATACTAATATATGTTAACATACATACATTAACGTATGTTAAATGTCTATAAACATATAAACTATATGAATTCTATAATCTCCAATATATATAAAGTATATAATGACCAAACACCTACCAAATACCAAGGGAGGTCGACTCAACACTCTGTAATAACATACATGGTAACAGGATCCGAAGATGAACAGATATATGCATGAATAATTGACCAGATTCTGTACTGCCAGACAATCACAAGACTCTAATCAAAATTACTCCAGTCAGAAATATAAATTCAATGTAAAAAACCAACATAAGTAAGGAGAAATAAACTGGGGGTTTGTCTGAGCACATTCTACTCTAATTTACAACCGAGAAACACGACGTCCAGGAAGACTCTGTTGCCCTAGTAACAAGAGTTGAGAACGTAATAATGCTGCCGCTTTGTGGCTGTTTCCCACAGCAGCAGCTTTCAACACGGTGCTAATGGTCACTTAACATTCACAAGAACTTCAGGGCTGTAAATGACACCTGCCCTCAAAAAATGCCCTGGGGTAGGGAATAGCCAAGAAAATTCAACACCTGACAAATTTTTCAAGAAGTCAATATGAAGAGGGAAGTTGTACTCACTCTTTTAAAAAAAGGAAAAAAGAAAAAAGAGGACATGTGTAAAGCTCAGTATAAGGAATTATTAGGCTCATGCAAATCCAACCTCCGAAAAGGTTTCACCGCACACCAGTCAAATGACCATCAGCAAAAAGTCTACAAACTATAAATGCTGAAGGGGTTTTAGAGAACTGTGTACCTTCTAGCTGCTGGTGGGATGGAAAGTGGTAACAGCACTAATGAAAACTGAATGGAGCTGCTTTAAAAGGTAAAAATTGAGCTACCATATGATCCGGCAGGGCCCCTTCTGGGCCTATAACCTAAGACCACCAGAATCGGAAAGACAGAGGCAGGCAAATGTGCACTGCAGCAATATTTAAATAGCCAAGACATGGACGCAAAAAAAAAAGGTCCATAAACCGATGAATGGACAAAGAAGACGTGGTATATGTACAGAATGGAATGTTAGCCACGAAAAAAATCAAACAGTGCCGTTTGCAGCACCACAGACGAGCCTACAGATAATCACACAACGTGAAGTAAGTCAAAATGCGAAAGACAAATGTCCCATGATATCACTTATGTTATCTGAAAATTCATAAAAATGAACATATTTCCATAGAGAAAGACAGTCTCAGATTGAGAAGGCAAACTTATGGTTAAGCCAGTGAAAAGGTGTGACGAATGCATAAATTCGGATATTGGGTTAACAAACATATACTAATACATATAAAATATATCATCACCCAAGACCTATGGAATACCAAGAGGGGTCTACTCAACACTCTGTAATAACCTACATGGAAAAGGACACAAAGATCAAGATATATATATATGTGTAGGTGTAAATGAACAAGATTCTGCACACCTAGAACAAACGACATTTTGAAATCCAATTTGCTCTGATCAATACTAAAAATTAAAGACATAAACAAGAATTAAGGAGGCTGAAACTTATGGGGGCTTGTCCTGGCACATTCCACTCTAATCTGCAACCTAAAAGCACAACTTGCAGGAAGGTTCTGTTTCCCTAGCAAGCAGAGTTGGTAACGCAGAAATGCTGCCACCCTAAGGCCGTTTCCTCAAACAGCAGCTTTAAATCCACTGCTAATGGTCACTAATATTGCCAAGGACTGCAGGGGTGTAAACGAGACATGCCCTCCAAAAATGTCCTGGGGTACGGAATGGCCAAAAAATTCAAACACAGCAAATTTTTCAACAAGGCAATTTGAAGGATGTTGATAAAAGCTCGACATCAGGAATTATTAGACACATGCAAATCCAACCTACCCAAAGGTATCACCTCACACCGGTCAGAATGACCATCAGCAAAAAGTCTACAAACAGTAGATGTTGAAGAAGTTGTGGAGAATAGCATAACCTCTAGGTCTAAGTGGGATGTAAACTGGTAAGAGCCAATAAAAGGAATAGAATGGCAGTGCGTTTGAAGGTAAAAATTGAGTTACCATATGATCCAGAAGGCCCACTATTGGGCCTGTAACCTGTGAAGGCCAGAATCAAAAAGACACAGGATGGAAAATCGTGTAGTGCATCAGTATTTACAATAGCCAAGACATGGAAGCAACAAAAATGTCCATCATCAGATGAATGGACGAAAAAGAGGTCCACGTACACAATGCAATATTAGACAGGGAAAAGAATGAAACAATGCTGTTTGCAGCACCATAGATGAGGCTAGAGATAATCACACATCTTGAAGTAAGTCAGAAAGCGAGAGACACATATCCTATGATATCACGTATAGGTGTTATCTAAAAATTGATATTAATGAACTTATTTCCACAGAGAAGGACACTCACGTATTCAGAACACAAACTTGTGGTTAACCAAGCGGAAAGGTGTGACGAATGTATAACGGAGGATATTGGGTTTTAACAGACATATACTAATACTTATAAAATATAGAATCACCAAAAACATACCGAATACCAAGAGAGGTCTACACAACATTCTGTCATTACCTATATGGGACAGGATCCAAACATGAAAAGATGTATGTATCAATGAAACAGATTCTGTACACCTAGAACAAACACAACATTGCAATCAAATTTGCTCTGATAAAAATGAAAATTAAACTAAGAATACCAACAACAAATAAGTAGCCATAAGTTTTGGGGGGTTTGTCCTGGCACATTCCACTCTAATTTACAACCTACAAACAGGACTTCCAGGAAGGCTCTGTTGCCCTAGTAACCAGAGTTGGGAGTATAGACATGCGGCCGCCTTGTGGCCGTTTCCTGTAACAGCAGCTTTAAACCCAGTGCTAATGGGTACTTAATATTCACAATTACTACAGAGTTGTAAATGACACCTGCCCTCAAAAAATATCCAGGTGTAGGTAATGGCCACAGGAATTCAGAACACGGCAAATTTTTCAAGGAAACAATTTGAAGAGGTAAGTTTTTCTGTTTAACTTTAAAAAAAAAAAGAAAAGAAAACGGACGTGGATTAAAAGCTCAATATCAGGAAGTATTAGATGCATGCAAATCTAAACTACACAAAGGTATCACCACCCAACACTCCAAATGCCATCAGTAAAAAGTCTACAAACAATAAATGCTGAAGGGGTTTTAGAGGACTGTGTACCCTCTAGTTGCTGGTGGGATGTCAACTGGTAACAGCCAGTAGTGAGAACAGAATGGAGGTGCGTTTAAAGGTAAAAATTAGACTACCATATGATCTGGTAGGCCCACTGCTGGGCCTATCCCCGGAGAAGACCAGAATCCAAAAGACACAGGCTGGCAATCCTGCACTGCATCAATATTTAGCATAGCCAAGAGTGGGAAGAAACCAAAATGTCCATCAACAGATGAATGCCCAAAGAAGAACTGGTCCATGTACACAATGGAATATTCCGCATGGAAAAGAATGAAACACTGCTCTTTGCAGCACCATAGGTGAGCCTAGATATAATCACAGAACATGAGGTAAGTCGGAAAGCAGACGACAAATATCCTGTGATATCACTTATAGGCGTTACCTAACAACTGACACAAATGAACATATTTCCACAGAGAAAGACACTCACGGACTTGGAAAACAAACTATGGTTATGTAAAAGGAAAGCTGGGAGCAATGGATAAATGAAGATTAGGGTTACCATACGTATACAAATACATATTAAATACATATATCAAAAAGACCAACCATATACCAAGGAAGGTCTACTGAACTCGCTGTAATAATTTATACGGGGGCTTCCCTGGTGGCGCCGTGGTTAAGAATCCGCCTGCCAGTGCAGGGGACATGGGTTCGATCCCTGGTCCAGGAAGATCCCACATGCTGCAGAGCAAATAAGCCCGTGCACCACAACTACTGAGCCTGCGCTCTAGAGCCCAGGAGCCACAACTACTGAGCCCATGTGCCACAACTACTGAAGCCCGCATGCCTAGAGACCATGCTCTGCAACAAGACAAGCCACTGCAGGGAGAAGCCCGTGCAGCGCAATGGAGAGTAGCCCCCACTCACCGCAACTAGAGAAAGCCCACATGCAGCAGCGAAGATCCAACTCAGCCAAAAATAAATAATTAAATTAAATAAATTTATTAAAAAAATAATAGTAATTTACATGGGAAGAGGATCTGCACATGAATAGATATATATAATATTCAATTGAACCTGATTGTGCACACCTGGAACAAACACTATTCTAATCATTACCCCAATTTAAAAAATTAAAACCACGAACAACAATTAATGAGACATAAACTTATTGGGGTTATCCCTGGCACATTCCATTCTAATTTACAACCTAGGAAAACCACTTTCAGGAAGGCTCTTCTGCCCTCGTAACCAGATTTGGGAATGGAGAAATGCTGCCGCCTGGTGGCCGTTTCCTACAAAAGCAGCTTTAAACACAGGGCTAACGGTCACTTAAGATTCACAGGAATTGTAGGGCTGTCAATGACACGTGTCGTCAAAAAATGTCCTGGGTAGGTAATGGCCAAAAAAGTTCACAACACAGAGAATTTTTCAAGAAAACAATTTGAAGAGGTAAGTTTTACTCACTCTTTTATTTCCAAAAACAAAGAGGAACATGGATAAAAGCTCAATATCAGGCATTATTGGTTGGATGCAAATCCAAACTACAAAAAGATGTCGCCACCCAATATTCAAAATGCCATCAGTAAAAAGTCTACAAACTATGAATGCTGACGGGTGTGTGGAGAAATGCATACCCGCTATGCTGTTGGTTGGAAGTAAACTGGTAACAGCTAATTAGGAGAACAGAATGGAGCTGCATTTAAAAGGTAAAAATTGAGCTACCATATGATGCGGCCGATCCCTTAATGGGCCTATACCTTAAGAAGACCAGAATCGGAAAGACACAGACAGGCAAACATGCACTGCAGCAATATTTACAATAGCCTAGACATGCAAGCAAACAAGATGTCCATCAACAGACAAATGGACAAAGAAGAAGTAGTGTATGTACCGATTTGAATATTAGCCTCGGAATAAAATGAACAATGCCATTTTCATGACTACAGATGAGCCTAGAAATAATCATATTAGGTCAAGTAAGTGAAAAGGCAATCACAAATATCCCATGATATCATTTATAGATGTTATCCTAAGATTGCTACCAATGAACATATTTCCACAGAGAAAGACACTCACAGACTTATAAACAAACTAATGGTTAACCAAAATGAAAGGTGGGAGGATCGATAAATTAGGATTATGGGGGTAACATACATATACTAATATATGTTAACATACATACATTAACGTATGTTAAATGTCTATAAACATATAAACTATATGAATTCTATAATCTCCAATATATATAAAGTATATAATGACCAAACACCTACCAAATACCAAGGGAGGTCGACTCAACACTCTGTAATAACATACATGGTAACAGGATCCGAAGATGAACAGATATATGCATGAATAATTGACCAGATTCTGTACTGCCAGACAATCACAAGACTCTAATCAAAATTACTCCAGTCAGAAATATAAATTCAATGTAAAAAACCAACATAAGTAAGGAGAAATAAACTGGGGGTTTGTCTGAGCACATTCTACTCTAATTTACAACCGAGAAACACGACGTCCAGGAAGACTCTGTTGCCCTAGTAACAAGAGTTGAGAACGTAATAATGCTGCCGCTTTGTGGCTGTTTCCCACAGCAGCAGCTTTCAACACGGTGCTAATGGTCACTTAACATTCACAAGAACTTCAGGGCTGTAAATGACACCTGCCCTCAAAAAATGCCCTGGGGTAGGGAATAGCCAAGAAAATTCAACACCTGACAAATTTTTCAAGAAGTCAATATGAAGAGGGAAGTTGTACTCACTCTTTTAAAAAAAGGAAAAAAGAAAAAAGAGGACATGTGTAAAGCTCAGTATAAGGAATTATTAGGCTCATGCAAATCCAACCTCCGAAAAGGTTTCACCGCACACCAGTCAAATGACCATCAGCAAAAAGTCTACAAACTATAAATGCTGAAGGGGTTTTAGAGAACTGTGTACCTTCTAGCTGCTGGTGGGATGGAAAGTGGTAACAGCACTAATGAAAACTGAATGGAGCTGCTTTAAAAGGTAAAAATTGAGCTACCATATGATCCGGCAGGGCCCCTTCTGGGCCTATAACCTAAGACCACCAGAATCGGAAAGACAGAGGCAGGCAAATGTGCACTGCAGCAATATTTAAATAGCCAAGACATGGACGCAAAAAAAAAAGGTCCATAAACCGATGAATGGACAAAGAAGACGTGGTATATGTACAGAATGGAATGTTAGCCACGAAAAAAATCAAACAGTGCCGTTTGCAGCACCACAGACGAGCCTACAGATAATCACACAACGTGAAGTAAGTCAAAATGCGAAAGACAAATGTCCCATGATATCACTTATGTTATCTGAAAATTCATAAAAATGAACATATTTCCATAGAGAAAGACAGTCTCAGATTGAGAAGGCAAACTTATGGTTAAGCCAGTGAAAAGGTGTGACGAATGCATAAATTCGGATATTGGGTTAACAAACATATACTAATACATATAAAATATATCATCACCCAAGACCTATGGAATACCAAGAGGGGTCTACTCAACACTCTGTAATAACCTACATGGAAAAGGACACAAAGATCAAGATATATATATATGTGTAGGTGTAAATGAACAAGATTCTGCACACCTAGAACAAACGACATTTTGAAATCCAATTTGCTCTGATCAATACTAAAAATTAAAGACATAAACAAGAATTAAGGAGGCTGAAACTTATGGGGGCTTGTCCTGGCACATTCCACTCTAATCTGCAACCTAAAAGCACAACTTGCAGGAAGGTTCTGTTTCCCTAGCAAGCAGAGTTGGTAACGCAGAAATGCTGCCACCCTAAGGCCGTTTCCTCAAACAGCAGCTTTAAATCCACTGCTAATGGTCACTAATATTGCCAAGGACTGCAGGGGTGTAAACGAGACATGCCCTCCAAAAATGTCCTGGGGTACGGAATGGCCAAAAAATTCAAACACAGCAAATTTTTCAACAAGGCAATTTGAAGGATGTTGATAAAAGCTCGACATCAGGAATTATTAGACACATGCAAATCCAACCTACCCAAAGGTATCACCTCACACCGGTCAGAATGACCATCAGCAAAAAGTCTACAAACAGTAGATGTTGAAGAAGTTGTGGAGAATAGCATAACCTCTAGGTCTAAGTGGGATGTAAACTGGTAAGAGCCAATAAAAGGAATAGAATGGCAGTGCGTTTGAAGGTAAAAATTGAGTTACCATATGATCCAGAAGGCCCACTATTGGGCCTGTAACCTGTGAAGGCCAGAATCAAAAAGACACAGGATGGAAAATCGTGTAGTGCATCAGTATTTACAATAGCCAAGACATGGAAGCAACAAAAATGTCCATCATCAGATGAATGGACGAAAAAGAGGTCCACGTACACAATGCAATATTAGACAGGGAAAAGAATGAAACAATGCTGTTTGCAGCACCATAGATGAGGCTAGAGATAATCACACATCTTGAAGTAAGTCAGAAAGCGAGAGACACATATCCTATGATATCACGTATAGGTGTTATCTAAAAATTGATATTAATGAACTTATTTCCACAGAGAAGGACACTCACGTATTCAGAACACAAACTTGTGGTTAACCAAGCGGAAAGGTGTGACGAATGTATAACGGAGGATATTGGGTTTTAACAGACATATGCTAATACTTATAAAATATAGAATCACCAAAAACATACCGAATACCAAGAGAGGTCTACACAACATTCTGTCATTACCTATATGGGACAGGATCCAAACATGAAAAGATGTATGTATCAATGAAACAGATTCTGTACACCTAGAACAAACACAACATTGCAATCAAATTTGCTCTGATAAAAATGAAAATTAAACTAAGAATACCAACAACAAATAAGTAGCCATAAGTTTTGGGGGGTTTGTCCTGGCACATTCCACTCTAATTTACAACCTACAAACAGGACTTCCAGGAAGGCTCTGTTGCCCTAGTAACCAGAGTTGGGAGTATAGACATGCGGCCGCCTTGTGGCCGTTTCCTGTAACAGCAGCTTTAAACCCAGTGCTAATGGGTACTTAATATTCACAATTACTACAGAGTTGTAAATGACACCTGCCCTCAAAAAATATCCAGGTGTAGGTAATGGCCACAGGAATTCAGAACACGGCAAATTTTTCAAGGAAACAATTTGAAGAGGTAAGTTTTTCTGTTTAACTTTAAAAAAAAAAAGAAAAGAAAACGGACGTGGATTAAAAGCTCAATATCAGGAAGTATTAGATGCATGCAAATCTAAACTACACAAAGGTATCACCACCCAACACTCCAAATGCCATCAGTAAAAAGTCTACAAACAATAAATGCTGAAGGGGTTTTAGAGGACTGTGTACCCTCTAGTTGCTGGTGGGATGTCAACTGGTAACAGCCAGTAGTGAGAACAGAATGGAGGTGCGTTTAAAGGTAAAAATTAGACTACCATATGATCTGGTAGGCCCACTGCTGGGCCTATCCCCGGAGAAGACCAGAATCCAAAAGACACAGGCTGGCAATCCTGCACTGCATCAATATTTAGCATAGCCAAGAGTGGGAAGAAACCAAAATGTCCATCAACAGATGAATGCCCAAAGAAGAACTGGTCCATGTACACAATGGAATATTCAGCATGGAAAAGAATGAAACACTGCTCTTTGCAGCACCATAGGTGAGCCTAGATATAATCACAGAACATGAGGTAAGTCGGAAAGCAGACGACAAATATCCTGTGATATCACTTATAGGCGTTACCTAACAACTGACACAAATGAACATATTTCCACAGAGAAAGACACTCACGGACTTGGAAAACAAACTATGGTTATGTAAAAGGAAAGCTGGGAGCAATGGATAAATGAAGATTAGGGTTACCATACGTATACAAATACATATTAAATACATATATCAAAAAGACCAACCATATACCAAGGAAGGTCTACTGAACTCGCTGTAATAATTTATACGGGGGCTTCCCTGGTGGCGCCGTGGTTAAGAATCCGCCTGCCAGTGCAGGGGACATGGGTTCGATCCCTGGTCCAGGAAGATCCCACATGCTGCAGAGCAAATAAGCCCGTGCACCACAACTACTGAGCCTGCGCTCTAGAGCCCAGGAGCCACAACTACTGAGCCCATGTGCCACAACTACTGAAGCCCGCATGCCTAGAGACCATGCTCTGCAACAAGACAAGCCACTGCAGGGAGAAGCCCGTGCAGCGCAATGGAGAGTAGCCCCCACTCACCGCAACTAGAGAAAGCCCACATGCAGCAGCGAAGATCCAACTCAGCCAAAAATAAATAATTAAATTAAATAAATTTATTAAAAAAATAATAGTAATTTACATGGGAAGAGGATCTGCACATGAATAGATATATATAATATTCAATTGAACCTGATTGTGCACACCTGGAACAAACACTATTCTAATCATTACCCCAATTTAAAAAATTAAAACCACGAACAACAATTAATGAGACATAAACTTATTGGGGTTATCCCTGGCACATTCCATTCTAATTTACAACCTAGGAAAACCACTTTCAGGAAGGCTCTTCTGCCCTCGTAACCAGATTTGGGAATGGAGAAATGCTGCCGCCTGGTGGCCGTTTCCTACAAAAGCAGCTTTAAACACAGGGCTAACGGTCACTTAAGATTCACAGGAATTGTAGGGCTGTCAATGACACGTGTCGTCAAAAAATGTCCTGGGTAGGTAATGGCCAAAAAAGTTCACAACACAGAGAATTTTTCAAGAAAACAATTTGAAGAGGTAAGTTTTACTCACTCTTTTATTTCCAAAAACAAAGAGGAACATGGATAAAAGCTCAATATCAGGCATTATTGGTTGGATGCAAATCCAAACTACAAAAAGATGTCGCCACCCAATATTCAAAATGCCATCAGTAAAAAGTCTACAAACTATGAATGCTGACGGGTGTGTGGAGAAATGCATACCCGCTATGCTGTTGGTTGGAAGTAAACTGGTAACAGCTAATTAGGAGAACAGAATGGAGCTGCATTTAAAAGGTAAAAATTGAGCTACCATATGATGCGGCCGATCCCTTAATGGGCCTATACCTTAAGAAGACCAGAATCGGAAAGACACAGACAGGCAAACATGCACTGCAGCAATATTTACAATAGCCTAGACATGCAAGCAAACAAGATGTCCATCAACAGACAAATGGACAAAGAAGAAGTAGTGTATGTACCGATTTGAATATTAGCCTCGGAATAAAATGAACAATGCCATTTTCATGACTACAGATGAGCCTAGAAATAATCATATTAGGTCAAGTAAGTGAAAAGGCAATCACAAATATCCCATGATATCATTTATAGATGTTATCCTAAGATTGCTACCAATGAACATATTTCCACAGAGAAAGACACTCACAGACTTATAAACAAACTAATGGTTAACCAAAATGAAAGGTGGGAGGATCGATAAATTAGGATTATGGGGGTAACATACATATACTAATATATGTTAACATACATACATTAACGTATGTTAAATGTCTATAAACATATAAACTATATGAATTCTATAATCTCCAATATATATAAAGTATATAATGACCAAACACCTACCAAATACCAAGGGAGGTCGACTCAACACTCTGTAATAACATACATGGTAACAGGATCCGAAGATGAACAGATATATGCATGAATAATTGACCAGATTCTGTACTGCCAGACAATCACAAGACTCTAATCAAAATTACTCCAGTCAGAAATATAAATTCAATGTAAAAAACCAACATAAGTAAGGAGAAATAAACTGGGGGTTTGTCTGAGCACATTCTACTCTAATTTACAACCGAGAAACACGACGTCCAGGAAGACTCTGTTGCCCTAGTAACAAGAGTTGAGAACGTAATAATGCTGCCGCTTTGTGGCTGTTTCCCACAGCAGCAGCTTTCAACACGGTGCTAATGGTCACTTAACATTCACAAGGACTGCAGGGCTGTAAATGACACCTGCCCTCAAAAAATGCCCTGGGGTAGGGAATAGCCAAGAAAATTCAACACCTGACAAATTTTTCAAGAAGTCAATATGAAGAGGGAAGTTGTACTCACTCTTTTAAAAAAAGGAAAAAAGAAAAAAAAGGACATGTGTAAAGCTCAGTATAAGGAATTATTAGGCTCATGCAAATCCAACCTCCGAAAAGGTTTCACCGCACACCAGTCAAATGACCATCAGCAAAAAGTCTACAAACTATAAATGCTGAAGGGGTTTTAGAGAACTGTGTACCTTCTAGCTGCTGGTGGGATGGAAAGTGGTAACAGCACTAATGAAAACTGAATGGAGCTGCTTTAAAAGGTAAAAATTGAGCTACCATATGATCCGGCAGGGCCCCTTCTGGGCCTATAACCTAAGACCACCAGAATCGGAAAGACAGAGGCAGGCAAATGTGCACTGCAGCAATATTTAAATAGCCAAGACATGGACGCAAAAAAAAAAAGGTCCATAAACCGATGAATGGACAAAGAAGACGTGGTATATGTACAGAATGGAATGTTAGCCACGAAAAAAATCAAACAGTGCCGTTTGCAGCACCACAGACGAGCCTACAGATAATCACACAACGTGAAGTAAGTCAAAATGCGAAAGACAAATGTCCCATGATATCACTTATGTTATCTGAAAATTCATAAAAATGAACATATTTCCATAGAGAAAGACAGTCTCAGATTGAGAAGGCAAACTTATGGTTAAGCCAGTGAAAAGGTGTGACGAATGCATAAATTCGGATATTGGGTTAACAAACATATACTAATACATATAAAATATATCATCACCCAAGACCTATGGAATACCAAGAGGGGTCTACTCAACACTCTGTAATAACCTACATGGAAAAGGACACAAAGATCAAGATATATATATATGTGTAGGTGTAAATGAACAAGATTCTGCACACCTAGAACAAACGACATTTTGAAATCCAATTTGCTCTGATCAATACTAAAAATTAAAGACATAAACAAGAATTAAGGAGGCTGAAACTTATGGGGGCTTGTCCTGGCACATTCCACTCTAATCTGCAACCTAAAAGCACAACTTGCAGGAAGGTTCTGTTTCCCTAGCAAGCAGAGTTGGTAACGCAGAAATGCTGCCACCCTAAGGCCGTTTCCTCAAACAGCAGCTTTAAATCCACTGCTAATGGTCACTAATATTGCCAAGGACTGCAGGGGTGTAAACGAGACATGCCCTCCAAAAATGTCCTGGGGTACGGAATGGCCAAAAAATTCAAACACAGCAAATTTTTCAACAAGGCAATTTGAAGGATGTTGATAAAAGCTCGACATCAGGAATTATTAGACACATGCAAATCCAACCTACCCAAAGGTATCACCTCACACCGGTCAGAATGACCATCAGCAAAAAGTCTACAAACAGTAGATGTTGAAGAAGTTGTGGAGAATAGCATAACCTCTAGGTCTAAGTGGGATGTAAACTGGTAAGAGCCAATAAAAGGAATAGAATGGCAGTGCGTTTGAAGGTAAAAATTGAGTTACCATATGATCCAGAAGGCCCACTATTGGGCCTGTAACCTGTGAAGGCCAGAATCAAAAAGACACAGGATGGAAAATCGTGTAGTGCATCAGTATTTACAATAGCCAAGACATGGAAGCAACAAAAATGTCCATCATCAGATGAATGGACGAAAAAGAGGTCCACGTACACAATGCAATATTAGACAGGGAAAAGAATGAAACAATGCTGTTTGCAGCACCATAGATGAGGCTAGAGATAATCACACATCTTGAAGTAAGTCAGAAAGCGAGAGACACATATCCTATGATATCACGTATAGGTGTTATCTAAAAATTGATATTAATGAACTTATTTCCACAGAGAAGGACACTCACGTATTCAGAACACAAACTTGTGGTTAACCAAGCGGAAAGGTGTGACGAATGTATAACGGAGGATATTGGGTTTTAACAGACATATGCTAATACTTATAAAATATAGAATCACCAAAAACATACCGAATACCAAGAGAGGTCTACACAACATTCTGTCATTACCTATATGGGACAGGATCCAAACATGAAAAGATGTATGTATCAATGAAACAGATTCTGTACACCTAGAACAAACACAACATTGCAATCAAATTTGCTCTGATAAAAATGAAAATTAAACTAAGAATACCAACAACAAATAAGTAGCCATAAGTTTTGGGGGGTTTGTCCTGGCACATTCCACTCTAATTTACAACCTACAAACAGGACTTCCAGGAAGGCTCTGTTGCCCTAGTAACCAGAGTTGGGAGTATAGACATGCGGCCGCCTTGTGGCCGTTTCCTGTAACAGCAGCTTTAAACCCAGTGCTAATGGGTACTTAATATTCACAATTACTACAGAGTTGTAAATGACACCTGCCCTCAAAAAATATCCAGGTGTAGGTAATGGCCACAGGAATTCAGAACACGGCAAATTTTTCAAGGAAACAATTTGAAGAGGTAAGTTTTTCTGTTTAACTTTAAAAAAAAAAAGAAAAGAAAACGGACGTGGATTAAAAGCTCAATATCAGGAAGTATTAGATGCATGCAAATCTAAACTACACAAAGGTATCACCACCCAACACTCCAAATGCCATCAGTAAAAAGTCTACAAACAATAAATGCTGAAGGGGTTTTAGAGGACTGTGTACCCTCTAGTTGCTGGTGGGATGTCAACTGGTAACAGCCAGTAGTGAGAACAGAATGGAGGTGCGTTTAAAGGTAAAAATTAGACTACCATATGATCTGGTAGGCCCACTGCTGGGCCTATCCCCGGAGAAGACCAGAATCCAAAAGACACAGGCTGGCAATCCTGCACTGCATCAATATTTAGCATAGCCAAGAGTGGGAAGAAACCAAAATGTCCATCAACAGATGAATGCCCAAAGAAGAACTGGTCCATGTACACAATGGAATATTCAGCATGGAAAAGAATGAAACACTGCTCTTTGCAGCACCATAGGTGAGCCTAGATATAATCACAGAACATGAGGTAAGTCGGAAAGCAGACGACAAATATCCTGTGATATCACTTATAGGCGTTACCTAACAACTGACACAAATGAACATATTTCCACAGAGAAAGACACTCACGGACTTGGAAAACAAACTATGGTTATGTAAAAGGAAAGCTGGGAGCAATGGATAAATGAAGATTAGGGTTACCATACGTATACAAATACATATTAAATACATATATCAAAAAGACCAACCATATACCAAGGAAGGTCTACTGAACTCGCTGTAATAATTTATACGGGGGCTTCCCTGGTGGCGCCGTGGTTAAGAATCCGCCTGCCAGTGCAGGGGACATGGGTTCGATCCCTGGTCCAGGAAGATCCCACATGCTGCAGAGCAAATAAGCCCGTGCACCACAACTACTGAGCCTGCGCTCTAGAGCCCAGGAGCCACAACTACTGAGCCCATGTGCCACAACTACTGAAGCCCGCATGCCTAGAGACCATGCTCTGCAACAAGACAAGCCACTGCAGGGAGAAGCCCGTGCAGCGCAATGGAGAGTAGCCCCCACTCACCGCAACTAGAGAAAGCCCACATGCAGCAGCGAAGATCCAACTCAGCCAAAAATAAATAATTAAATTAAATAAATTTATTAAAAAAATAATAGTAATTTACATGGGAAGAGGATCTGCACATGAATAGATATATATAATATTCAATTGAACCTGATTGTGCACACCTGGAACAAACACTATTCTAATCATTACCCCAATTTAAAAAATTAAAACCACGAACAACAATTAATGAGACATAAACTTATTGGGGTTATCCCTGGCACATTCCATTCTAATTTACAACCTAGGAAAACCACTTTCAGGAAGGCTCTTCTGCCCTCGTAACCAGATTTGGGAATGGAGAAATGCTGCCGCCTGGTGGCCGTTTCCTACAAAAGCAGCTTTAAACACAGGGCTAACGGTCACTTAAGATTCACAGGAATTGTAGGGCTGTCAATGACACGTGTCGTCAAAAAATGTCCTGGGTAGGTAATGGCCAAAAAAGTTCACAACACAGAGAATTTTTCAAGAAAACAATTTGAAGAGGTAAGTTTTACTCACTCTTTTATTTCCAAAAACAAAGAGGAACATGGATAAAAGCTCAATATCAGGCATTATTGGTTGGATGCAAATCCAAACTACAAAAAGATGTCGCCACCCAATATTCAAAATGCCATCAGTAAAAAGTCTACAAACTATGAATGCTGACGGGTGTGTGGAGAAATGCATACCCGCTATGCTGTTGGTTGGAAGTAAACTGGTAACAGCTAATTAGGAGAACAGAATGGAGCTGCATTTAAAAGGTAAAAATTGAGCTACCATATGATGCGGCCGATCCCTTAATGGGCCTATACCTTAAGAAGACCAGAATCGGAAAGACACAGACAGGCAAACATGCACTGCAGCAATATTTACAATAGCCTAGACATGCAAGCAAACAAGATGTCCATCAACAGACAAATGGACAAAGAAGAAGTAGTGTATGTACCGATTTGAATATTAGCCTCGGAATAAAATGAACAATGCCATTTTCATGACTACAGATGAGCCTAGAAATAATCATATTAGGTCAAGTAAGTGAAAAGGCAATCACAAATATCCCATGATATCATTTATAGATGTTATCCTAAGATTGCTACCAATGAACATATTTCCACAGAGAAAGACACTCACAGACTTATAAACAAACTAATGGTTAACCAAAATGAAAGGTGGGAGGATCGATAAATTAGGATTATGGGGGTAACATACATATACTAATATATGTTAACATACATACATTAACGTATGTTAAATGTCTATAAACATATAAACTATATGAATTATATAATCTCCAATATATATAAAGTATATAATGACCAAACACCTACCAAATACCAAGGGAGGTCTACTCAACACTCTGTAATAACATACATGGTAACAGGATCCGAAGATGAACAGATATATGCATGAATAATTGACCAGATTCTGTACTGCCAGACAATCACAAGACTCTAATCAAAATTACTCCAGTCAGAAATATAAATTCAATGTAAAAAACCAACATAAGTAAGGAGAAATAAACTGGGGGTTTGTCTGAGCACATTCTACTCTAATTTACAACCGAGAAACACGACGTCCAGGAAGACTCTGTTGCCCTAGTAACAAGAGTTGAGAACGTAATAATGCTGCCGCTTTGTGGCTGTTTCCCACAGCAGCAGCTTTCAACACGGTGCTAATGGTCACTTAACATTCACAAGGACTGCAGGGCTGTAAATGACACCTGCCCTCAAAAAATGCCCTGGGGTAGGGAATAGCCAAGAAAATTCAACACCTGACAAATTTTTCAAGAAGTCAATATGAAGAGGGAAGTTGTACTCACTCTTTTAAAAAAAGGAAAAAAGAAAAAAAAGGACATGTGTAAAGCTCAGTATAAGGAATTATTAGGCTCATGCAAATCCAACCTCCGAAAAGGTTTCACCGCACACCAGTCAAATGACCATCAGCAAAAAGTCTACAAACTATAAATGCTGAAGGGGTTTTAGAGAACTGTGTACCTTCTAGCTGCTGGTGGGATGGAAAGTGGTAACAGCACTAATGAAAACTGAATGGAGCTGCTTTAAAAGGTAAAAATTGAGCTACCATATGATCCGGCAGGGCCCCTTCTGGGCCTATAACCTAAGACCACCAGAATCGGAAAGACAGAGGCAGGCAAATGTGCACTGCAGCAATATTTAAATAGCCAAGACATGGACGCAAAAAAAAAAAGGTCCATAAACCGATGAATGGACAAAGAAGACGTGGTATATGTACAGAATGGAATGTTAGCCACGAAAAAAATCAAACAGTGCCGTTTGCAGCACCACAGACGAGCCTACAGATAATCACACAACGTGAAGTAAGTCAAAATGCGAAAGACAAATGTCCCATGATATCACTTATGTTATCTGAAAATTCATAAAAATGAACATATTTCCATAGAGAAAGACAGTCTCAGATTGAGAAGGCAAACTTATGGTTAAGCCAGTGAAAAGGTGTGACGAATGCATAAATTCGGATATTGGGTTAACAAACATATACTAATACATATAAAATATATCATCACCCAAGACCTATGGAATACCAAGAGGGGTCTACTCAACACTCTGTAATAACCTACATGGAAAAGGACACAAAGATCAAGATATATATATATGTGTAGGTGTAAATGAACAAGATTCTGCACACCTAGAACAAACGACATTTTGAAATCCAATTTGCTCTGATCAATACTAAAAATTAAAGACATAAACAAGAATTAAGGAGGCTGAAACTTATGGGGGCTTGTCCTGGCACATTCCACTCTAATCTGCAACCTAAAAGCACAACTTGCAGGAAGGTTCTGTTTCCCTAGCAAGCAGAGTTGGTAACGCAGAAATGCTGCCACCCTAAGGCCGTTTCCTCAAACAGCAGCTTTAAATCCACTGCTAATGGTCACTAATATTGCCAAGGACTGCAGGGGTGTAAACGAGACATGCCCTCCAAAAATGTCCTGGGGTACGGAATGGCCAAAAAATTCAAACACAGCAAATTTTTCAACAAGGCAATTTGAAGGATGTTGATAAAAGCTCGACATCAGGAATTATTAGACACATGCAAATCCAACCTACCCAAAGGTATCACCTCACACCGGTCAGAATGACCATCAGCAAAAAGTCTACAAACAGTAGATGTTGAAGAAGTTGTGGAGAATAGCATAACCTCTAGGTCTAAGTGGGATGTAAACTGGTAAGAGCCAATAAAAGGAATAGAATGGCAGTGCGTTTGAAGGTAAAAATTGAGTTACCATATGATCCAGAAGGCCCACTATTGGGCCTGTAACCTGTGAAGGCCAGAATCAAAAAGACACAGGATGGAAAATCGTGTAGTGCATCAGTATTTACAATAGCCAAGACATGGAAGCAACAAAAATGTCCATCATCAGATGAATGGACGAAAAAGAGGTCCACGTACACAATGCAATATTAGACAGGGAAAAGAATGAAACAATGCTGTTTGCAGCACCATAGATGAGGCTAGAGATAATCACACATCTTGAAGTAAGTCAGAAAGCGAGAGACACATATCCTATGATATCACGTATAGGTGTTATCTAAAAATTGATATTAATGAACTTATTTCCACAGAGAAGGACACTCACGTATTCAGAACACAAACTTGTGGTTAACCAAGCGGAAAGGTGTGACGAATGTATAACGGAGGATATTGGGTTTTAACAGACATATGCTAATACTTATAAAATATAGAATCACCAAAAACATACCGAATACCAAGAGAGGTCTACACAACATTCTGTCATTACCTATATGGGACAGGATCCAAACATGAAAAGATGTATGTATCAATGAAACAGATTCTGTACACCTAGAACAAACACAACATTGCAATCAAATTTGCTCTGATAAAAATGAAAATTAAACTAAGAATACCAACAACAAATAAGTAGCCATAAGTTTTGGGGGGTTTGTCCTGGCACATTCCACTCTAATTTACAACCTACAAACAGGACTTCCAGGAAGGCTCTGTTGCCCTAGTAACCAGAGTTGGGAGTATAGACATGCGGCCGCCTTGTGGCCGTTTCCTGTAACAGCAGCTTTAAACCCAGTGCTAATGGGTACTTAATATTCACAATTACTACAGAGTTGTAAATGACACCTGCCCTCAAAAAATATCCAGGTGTAGGTAATGGCCACAGGAATTCAGAACACGGCAAATTTTTCAAGGAAACAATTTGAAGAGGTAAGTTTTTCTGTTTAACTTTAAAAAAAAAAAGAAAAGAAAACGGACGTGGATTAAAAGCTCAATATCAGGAAGTATTAGATGCATGCAAATCTAAACTACACAAAGGTATCACCACCCAACACTCCAAATGCCATCAGTAAAAAGTCTACAAACAATAAATGCTGAAGGGGTTTTAGAGGACTGTGTACCCTCTAGTTGCTGGTGGGATGTCAACTGGTAACAGCCAGTAGTGAGAACAGAATGGAGGTGCGTTTAAAGGTAAAAATTAGACTACCATATGATCTGGTAGGCCCACTGCTGGGCCTATCCCCGGAGAAGACCAGAATCCAAAAGACACAGGCTGGCAATCCTGCACTGCATCAATATTTAGCATAGCCAAGAGTGGGAAGAAACCAAAATGTCCATCAACAGATGAATGCCCAAAGAAGAACTGGTCCATGTACACAATGGAATATTCAGCATGGAAAAGAATGAAACACTGCTCTTTGCAGCACCATAGGTGAGCCTAGATATAATCACAGAACATGAGGTAAGTCGGAAAGCAGACGACAAATATCCTGTGATATCACTTATAGGCGTTACCTAACAACTGACACAAATGAACATATTTCCACAGAGAAAGACACTCACGGACTTGGAAAACAAACTATGGTTATGTAAAAGGAAAGCTGGGAGCAATGGATAAATGAAGATTAGGGTTACCATACGTATACAAATACATATTAAATACATATATCAAAAAGACCAACCATATACCAAGGAAGGTCTACTGAACTCGCTGTAATAATTTATACGGGGGCTTCCCTGGTGGCGCCGTGGTTAAGAATCCGCCTGCCAGTGCAGGGGACATGGGTTCGATCCCTGGTCCAGGAAGATCCCACATGCTGCAGAGCAAATAAGCCCGTGCACCACAACTACTGAGCCTGCGCTCTAGAGCCCAGGAGCCACAACTACTGAGCCCATGTGCCACAACTACTGAAGCCCGCATGCCTAGAGACCATGCTCTGCAACAAGACAAGCCACTGCAGGGAGAAGCCCGTGCAGCGCAATGGAGAGTAGCCCCCACTCACCGCAACTAGAGAAAGCCCACATGCAGCAGCGAAGATCCAACTCAGCCAAAAATAAATAATTAAATTAAATAAATTTATTAAAAAAATAATAGTAATTTACATGGGAAGAGGATCTGCACATGAATAGATATATATAATATTCAATTGAACCTGATTGTGCACACCTGGAACAAACACTATTCTAATCATTACCCCAATTTAAAAAATTAAAACCACGAACAACAATTAATGAGACATAAACTTATTGGGGTTATCCCTGGCACATTCCATTCTAATTTACAACCTAGGAAAACCACTTTCAGGAAGGCTCTTCTGCCCTCGTAACCAGATTTGGGAATGGAGAAATGCTGCGGCCTGGTGGCCGTTTCCCACAAAAGCAGCTTTAAACACAGGGCTAACGGTCACTTAAGATTCACAGGAATTGTAGGGCTGTCAATGACACGTGTCGTCAAAAAATGTCCTGGGTAGGTAATGGCCAAAAAAGTTCACAACACAGAGAATTTTTCAAGAAAACAATTTGAAGAGGTAAGTTTTACTCACTCTTTTATTTCCAAAAACAAAGAGGAACATGGATAAAAGCTCAATATCAGGCATTATTGGTTGGATGCAAATCCAAACTACAAAAAGATGTCGCCACCCAATATTCAAAATGCCATCAGTAAAAAGTCTACAAACTATGAATGCTGACGGGTGTGTGGAGAAATGCATACCCGCTATGCTGTTGGTTGGAAGTAAACTGGTAACAGCTAATTAGGAGAACAGAATGGAGCTGCATTTAAAAGGTAAAAATTGAGCTACCATATGATGCGGCCGATCCCTTAATGGGCCTATACCTTAAGAAGACCAGAATCGGAAAGACACAGACAGGCAAACATGCACTGCAGCAATATTTACAATAGCCTAGACATGCAAGCAAACAAGATGTCCATCAACAGACAAATGGACAAAGAAGAAGTAGTGTATGTACCGATTTGAATATTAGCCTCGGAATAAAATGAACAATGCCATTTTCATGACTACAGATGAGCCTAGAAATAATCATATTAGGTCAAGTAAGTGAAAAGGCAATCACAAATATCCCATGATATCATTTATAGATGTTATCCTAAGATTGCTACCAATGAACATATTTCCACAGAGAAAGACACTCACAGACTTATAAACAAACTAATGGTTAACCAAAATGAAAGGTGGGAGGATCGATAAATTAGGATTATGGGGGTAACATACATATACTAATATATGTTAACATACATACATTAACGTATGTTAAATGTCTATAAACATATAAACTATATGAATTATATAATCTCCAATATATATAAAGTATATAATGACCAAACACCTACCAAATACCAAGGGAGGTCTACTCAACACTCTGTAATAACATACATGGTAACAGGATCCGAAGATGAACAGATATATGCATGAATAATTGACCAGATTCTGTACTGCCAGACAATCACAAGACTCTAATCAAAATTACTCCAGTCAGAAATATAAATTCAATGTAAAAAACCAACATAAGTAAGGAGAAATAAACTGGGGGTTTGTCTGAGCACATTCTACTCTAATTTACAACCGAGAAACACGACGTCCAGGAAGACTCTGTTGCCCTAGTAACAAGAGTTGAGAACGTAATAATGCTGCCGCTTTGTGGCTGTTTCCCACAGCAGCAGCTTTCAACACGGTGCTAATGGTCACTTAACATTCACAAGGACTGCAGGGCTGTAAATGACACCTGCCCTCAAAAAATGCCCTGGGGTAGGGAATAGCCAAGAAAATTCAACACCTGACAAATTTTTCAAGAAGTCAATATGAAGAGGGAAGTTGTACTCACTCTTTTAAAAAAAGGAAAAAAGAAAAAAAAGGACATGTGTAAAGCTCAGTATAAGGAATTATTAGGCTCATGCAAATCCAACCTCCGAAAAGGTTTCACCGCACACCAGTCAAATGACCATCAGCAAAAAGTCTACAAACTATAAATGCTGAAGGGGTTTTAGAGAACTGTGTACCTTCTAGCTGCTGGTGGGATGGAAAGTGGTAACAGCACTAATGAAAACTGAATGGAGCTGCTTTAAAAGGTAAAAATTGAGCTACCATATGATCCGGCAGGGCCCCTTCTGGGCCTATAACCTAAGACCACCAGAATCGGAAAGACAGAGGCAGGCAAATGTGCACTGCAGCAATATTTAAATAGCCAAGACATGGACGCAAAAAAAAAAAGGTCCATAAACCGATGAATGGACAAAGAAGACGTGGTATATGTACAGAATGGAATGTTAGCCACGAAAAAAATCAAACAGTGCCGTTTGCAGCACCACAGACGAGCCTACAGATAATCACACAACGTGAAGTAAGTCAAAATGCGAAAGACAAATGTCCCATGATATCACTTATGTTATCTGAAAATTCATAAAAATGAACATATTTCCATAGAGAAAGACAGTCTCAGATTGAGAAGGCAAACTTATGGTTAAGCCAGTGAAAAGGTGTGACGAATGCATAAATTCGGATATTGGGTTAACAAACATATACTAATACATATAAAATATATCATCACCCAAGACCTATGGAATACCAAGAGGGGTCTACTCAACACTCTGTAATAACCTACATGGAAAAGGACACAAAGATCAAGATATATATATATGTGTAGGTGTAAATGAACAAGATTCTGCACACCTAGAACAAACGACATTTTGAAATCCAATTTGCTCTGATCAATACTAAAAATTAAAGACATAAACAAGAATTAAGGAGGCTGAAACTTATGGGGGCTTGTCCTGGCACATTCCACTCTAATCTGCAACCTAAAAGCACAACTTGCAGGAAGGTTCTGTTTCCCTAGCAAGCAGAGTTGGTAACGCAGAAATGCTGCCACCCTAAGGCCGTTTCCTCAAACAGCAGCTTTAAATCCACTGCTAATGGTCACTAATATTGCCAAGGACTGCAGGGGTGTAAACGAGACATGCCCTCCAAAAATGTCCTGGGGTACGGAATGGCCAAAAAATTCAAACACAGCAAATTTTTCAACAAGGCAATTTGAAGGATGTTGATAAAAGCTCGACATCAGGAATTATTAGACACATGCAAATCCAACCTACCCAAAGGTATCACCTCACACCGGTCAGAATGACCATCAGCAAAAAGTCTACAAACAGTAGATGTTGAAGAAGTTGTGGAGAATAGCATAACCTCTAGGTCTAAGTGGGATGTAAACTGGTAAGAGCCAATAAAAGGAATAGAATGGCAGTGCGTTTGAAGGTAAAAATTGAGTTACCATATGATCCAGAAGGCCCACTATTGGGCCTGTAACCTGTGAAGGCCAGAATCAAAAAGACACAGGATGGAAAATCGTGTAGTGCATCAGTATTTACAATAGCCAAGACATGGAAGCAACAAAAATGTCCATCATCAGATGAATGGACGAAAAAGAGGTCCACGTACACAATGCAATATTAGACAGGGAAAAGAATGAAACAATGCTGTTTGCAGCACCATAGATGAGGCTAGAGATAATCACACATCTTGAAGTAAGTCAGAAAGCGAGAGACACATATCCTATGATATCACGTATAGGTGTTATCTAAAAATTGATATTAATGAACTTATTTCCACAGAGAAGGACACTCACGTATTCAGAACACAAACTTGTGGTTAACCAAGCGGAAAGGTGTGACGAATGTATAACGGAGGATATTGGGTTTTAACAGACATATGCTAATACTTATAAAATATAGAATCACCAAAAACATACCGAATACCAAGAGAGGTCTACACAACATTCTGTCATTACCTATATGGGACAGGATCCAAACATGAAAAGATGTATGTATCAATGAAACAGATTCTGTACACCTAGAACAAACACAACATTGCAATCAAATTTGCTCTGATAAAAATGAAAATTAAACTAAGAATACCAACAACAAATAAGTAGCCATAAGTTTTGGGGGGTTTGTCCTGGCACATTCCACTCTAATTTACAACCTACAAACAGGACTTCCAGGAAGGCTCTGTTGCCCTAGTAACCAGAGTTGGGAGTATAGACATGCGGCCGCCTTGTGGCCGTTTCCTGTAACAGCAGCTTTAAACCCAGTGCTAATGGGTACTTAATATTCACAATTACTACAGAGTTGTAAATGACACCTGCCCTCAAAAAATATCCAGGTGTAGGTAATGGCCACAGGAATTCAGAACACGGCAAATTTTTCAAGGAAACAATTTGAAGAGGTAAGTTTTTCTGTTTAACTTTAAAAAAAAAAAGAAAAGAAAACGGACGTGGATTAAAAGCTCAATATCAGGAAGTATTAGATGCATGCAAATCTAAACTACACAAAGGTATCACCACCCAACACTCCAAATGCCATCAGTAAAAAGTCTACAAACAATAAATGCTGAAGGGGTTTTAGAGGACTGTGTACCCTCTAGTTGCTGGTGGGATGTCAACTGGTAACAGCCAGTAGTGAGAACAGAATGGAGGTGCGTTTAAAGGTAAAAATTAGACTACCATATGATCTGGTAGGCCCACTGCTGGGCCTATCCCCGGAGAAGACCAGAATCCAAAAGACACAGGCTGGCAATCCTGCACTGCATCAATATTTAGCATAGCCAAGAGTGGGAAGAAACCAAAATGTCCATCAACAGATGAATGCCCAAAGAAGAACTGGTCCATGTACACAATGGAATATTCAGCATGGAAAAGAATGAAACACTGCTCTTTGCAGCACCATAGGTGAGCCTAGATATAATCACAGAACATGAGGTAAGTCGGAAAGCAGACGACAAATATCCTGTGATATCACTTATAGGCGTTACCTAACAACTGACACAAATGAACATATTTCCACAGAGAAAGACACTCACGGACTTGGAAAACAAACTATGGTTATGTAAAAGGAAAGCTGGGAGCAATGGATAAATGAAGATTAGGGTTACCATACGTATACAAATACATATTAAATACATATATCAAAAAGACCAACCATATACCAAGGAAGGTCTACTGAACTCGCTGTAATAATTTATACGGGGGCTTCCCTGGTGGCGCCGTGGTTAAGAATCCGCCTGCCAGTGCAGGGGACATGGGTTCGATCCCTGGTCCAGGAAGATCCCACATGCTGCAGAGCAAATAAGCCCGTGCACCACAACTACTGAGCCTGCGCTCTAGAGCCCAGGAGCCACAACTACTGAGCCCATGTGCCACAACTACTGAAGCCCGCATGCCTAGAGACCATGCTCTGCAACAAGACAAGCCACTGCAGGGAGAAGCCCGTGCAGCGCAATGGAGAGTAGCCCCCACTCACCGCAACTAGAGAAAGCCCACATGCAGCAGCGAAGATCCAACTCAGCCAAAAATAAATAATTAAATTAAATAAATTTATTAAAAAAATAATAGTAATTTACATGGGAAGAGGATCTGCACATGAATAGATATATATAATATTCAATTGAACCTGATTGTGCACACCTGGAACAAACACTATTCTAATCATTACCCCAATTTAAAAAATTAAAACCACGAACAACAATTAATGAGACATAAACTTATTGGGGTTATCCCTGGCACATTCCATTCTAATTTACAACCTAGGAAAACCACTTTCAGGAAGGCTCTTCTGCCCTCGTAACCAGATTTGGGAATGGAGAAATGCTGCCGCCTGGTGGCCGTTTCCTACAAAAGCAGCTTTAAACACAGGGCTAACGGTCACTTAAGATTCACAGGAATTGTAGGGCTGTCAATGACACGTGTCGTCAAAAAATGTCCTGGGTAGGTAATGGCCAAAAAAGTTCACAACACAGAGAATTTTTCAAGAAAACAATTTGAAGAGGTAAGTTTTACTCACTCTTTTATTTCCAAAAACAAAGAGGAACATGGATAAAAGCTCAATATCAGGCATTATTGGTTGGATGCAAATCCAAACTACAAAAAGATGTCGCCACCCAATATTCAAAATGCCATCAGTAAAAAGTCTACAAACTATGAATGCTGACGGGTGTGTGGAGAAATGCATACCCGCTATGCTGTTGGTTGGAAGTAAACTGGTAACAGCTAATTAGGAGAACAGAATGGAGCTGCATTTAAAAGGTAAAAATTGAGCTACCATATGATGCGGCCGATCCCTTAATGGGCCTATACCTTAAGAAGACCAGAATCGGAAAGACACAGACAGGCAAACATGCACTGCAGCAATATTTACAATAGCCTAGACATGCAAGCAAACAAGATGTCCATCAACAGACAAATGGACAAAGAAGAAGTAGTGTATGTACCGATTTGAATATTAGCCTCGGAATAAAATGAACAATGCCATTTTCATGACTACAGATGAGCCTAGAAATAATCATATTAGGTCAAGTAAGTGAAAAGGCAATCACAAATATCCCATGATATCATTTATAGATGTTATCCTAAGATTGCTACCAATGAACATATTTCCACAGAGAAAGACACTCACAGACTTATAAACAAACTAATGGTTAACCAAAATGAAAGGTGGGAGGATCGATAAATTAGGATTATGGGGGTAACATACATATACTAATATATGTTAACATACATACATTAACGTATGTTAAATGTCTATAAACATATAAACTATATGAATTATATAATCTCCAATATATATAAAGTATATAATGACCAAACACCTACCAAATACCAAGGGAGGTCTACTCAACACTCTGTAATAACATACATGGTAACAGGATCCGAAGATGAACAGATATATGCATGAATAATTGACCAGATTCTGTACTGCCAGACAATCACAAGACTCTAATCAAAATTACTCCAGTCAGAAATATAAATTCAATGTAAAAAACCAACATAAGTAAGGAGAAATAAACTGGGGGTTTGTCTGAGCACATTCTACTCTAATTTACAACCGAGAAACACGACGTCCAGGAAGACTCTGTTGCCCTAGTAACAAGAGTTGAGAACGTAATAATGCTGCCGCTTTGTGGCTGTTTCCCACAGCAGCAGCTTTCAACACGGTGCTAATGGTCACTTAACATTCACAAGGACTGCAGGGCTGTAAATGACACCTGCCCTCAAAAAATGCCCTGGGGTAGGGAATAGCCAAGAAAATTCAACACCTGACAAATTTTTCAAGAAGTCAATATGAAGAGGGAAGTTGTACTCACTCTTTTAAAAAAAGGAAAAAAGAAAAAAAAGGACATGTGTAAAGCTCAGTATAAGGAATTATTAGGCTCATGCAAATCCAACCTCCGAAAAGGTTTCACCGCACACCAGTCAAATGACCATCAGCAAAAAGTCTACAAACTATAAATGCTGAAGGGGTTTTAGAGAACTGTGTACCTTCTAGCTGCTGGTGGGATGGAAAGTGGTAACAGCACTAATGAAAACTGAATGGAGCTGCTTTAAAAGGTAAAAATTGAGCTACCATATGATCCGGCAGGGCCCCTTCTGGGCCTATAACCTAAGACCACCAGAATCGGAAAGACAGAGGCAGGCAAATGTGCACTGCAGCAATATTTAAATAGCCAAGACATGGACGCAAAAAAAAAAAGGTCCATAAACCGATGAATGGACAAAGAAGACGTGGTATATGTACAGAATGGAATGTTAGCCACGAAAAAAATCAAACAGTGCCGTTTGCAGCACCACAGACGAGCCTACAGATAATCACACAACGTGAAGTAAGTCAAAATGCGAAAGACAAATGTCCCATGATATCACTTATGTTATCTGAAAATTCATAAAAATGAACATATTTCCATAGAGAAAGACAGTCTCAGATTGAGAAGGCAAACTTATGGTTAAGCCAGTGAAAAGGTGTGACGAATGCATAAATTCGGATATTGGGTTAACAAACATATACTAATACATATAAAATATATCATCACCCAAGACCTATGGAATACCAAGAGGGGTCTACTCAACACTCTGTAATAACCTACATGGAAAAGGACACAAAGATCAAGATATATATATATGTGTAGGTGTAAATGAACAAGATTCTGCACACCTAGAACAAACGACATTTTGAAATCCAATTTGCTCTGATCAATACTAAAAATTAAAGACATAAACAAGAATTAAGGAGGCTGAAACTTATGGGGGCTTGTCCTGGCACATTCCACTCTAATCTGCAACCTAAAAGCACAACTTGCAGGAAGGTTCTGTTTCCCTAGCAAGCAGAGTTGGTAACGCAGAAATGCTGCCACCCTAAGGCCGTTTCCTCAAACAGCAGCTTTAAATCCACTGCTAATGGTCACTAATATTGCCAAGGACTGCAGGGGTGTAAACGAGACATGCCCTCCAAAAATGTCCTGGGGTACGGAATGGCCAAAAAATTCAAACACAGCAAATTTTTCAACAAGGCAATTTGAAGGATGTTGATAAAAGCTCGACATCAGGAATTATTAGACACATGCAAATCCAACCTACCCAAAGGTATCACCTCACACCGGTCAGAATGACCATCAGCAAAAAGTCTACAAACAGTAGATGTTGAAGAAGTTGTGGAGAATAGCATAACCTCTAGGTCTAAGTGGGATGTAAACTGGTAAGAGCCAATAAAAGGAATAGAATGGCAGTGCGTTTGAAGGTAAAAATTGAGTTACCATATGATCCAGAAGGCCCACTATTGGGCCTGTAACCTGTGAAGGCCAGAATCAAAAAGACACAGGATGGAAAATCGTGTAGTGCATCAGTATTTACAATAGCCAAGACATGGAAGCAACAAAAATGTCCATCATCAGATGAATGGACGAAAAAGAGGTCCACGTACACAATGCAATATTAGACAGGGAAAAGAATGAAACAATGCTGTTTGCAGCACCATAGATGAGGCTAGAGATAATCACACATCTTGAAGTAAGTCAGAAAGCGAGAGACACATATCCTATGATATCACGTATAGGTGTTATCTAAAAATTGATATTAATGAACTTATTTCCACAGAGAAGGACACTCACGTATTCAGAACACAAACTTGTGGTTAACCAAGCGGAAAGGTGTGACGAATGTATAACGGAGGATATTGGGTTTTAACAGACATATGCTAATACTTATAAAATATAGAATCACCAAAAACATACCGAATACCAAGAGAGGTCTACACAACATTCTGTCATTACCTATATGGGACAGGATCCAAACATGAAAAGATGTATGTATCAATGAAACAGATTCTGTACACCTAGAACAAACACAACATTGCAATCAAATTTGCTCTGATAAAAATGAAAATTAAACTAAGAATACCAACAACAAATAAGTAGCCATAAGTTTTGGGGGGTTTGTCCTGGCACATTCCACTCTAATTTACAACCTACAAACAGGACTTCCAGGAAGGCTCTGTTGCCCTAGTAACCAGAGTTGGGAGTATAGACATGCGGCCGCCTTGTGGCCGTTTCCTGTAACAGCAGCTTTAAACCCAGTGCTAATGGGTACTTAATATTCACAATTACTACAGAGTTGTAAATGACACCTGCCCTCAAAAAATATCCAGGTGTAGGTAATGGCCACAGGAATTCAGAACACGGCAAATTTTTCAAGGAAACAATTTGAAGAGGTAAGTTTTTCTGTTTAACTTTAAAAAAAAAAAGAAAAGAAAACGGACGTGGATTAAAAGCTCAATATCAGGAAGTATTAGATGCATGCAAATCTAAACTACACAAAGGTATCACCACCCAACACTCCAAATGCCATCAGTAAAAAGTCTACAAACAATAAATGCTGAAGGGGTTTTAGAGGACTGTGTACCCTCTAGTTGCTGGTGGGATGTCAACTGGTAACAGCCAGTAGTGAGAACAGAATGGAGGTGCGTTTAAAGGTAAAAATTAGACTACCATATGATCTGGTAGGCCCACTGCTGGGCCTATCCCCGGAGAAGACCAGAATCCAAAAGACACAGGCTGGCAATCCTGCACTGCATCAATATTTAGCATAGCCAAGAGTGGGAAGAAACCAAAATGTCCATCAACAGATGAATGCCCAAAGAAGAACTGGTCCATGTACACAATGGAATATTCAGCATGGAAAAGAATGAAACACTGCTCTTTGCAGCACCATAGGTGAGCCTAGATATAATCACAGAACATGAGGTAAGTCGGAAAGCAGACGACAAATATCCTGTGATATCACTTATAGGCGTTACCTAACAACTGACACAAATGAACATATTTCCACAGAGAAAGACACTCACGGACTTGGAAAACAAACTATGGTTATGTAAAAGGAAAGCTGGGAGCAATGGATAAATGAAGATTAGGGTTACCATACGTATACAAATACATATTAAATACATATATCAAAAAGACCAACCATATACCAAGGAAGGTCTACTGAACTCGCTGTAATAATTTATACGGGGGCTTCCCTGGTGGCGCCGTGGTTAAGAATCCGCCTGCCAGTGCAGGGGACATGGGTTCGATCCCTGGTCCAGGAAGATCCCACATGCTGCAGAGCAAATAAGCCCGTGCACCACAACTACTGAGCCTGCGCTCTAGAGCCCAGGAGCCACAACTACTGAGCCCATGTGCCACAACTACTGAAGCCCGCATGCCTAGAGACCATGCTCTGCAACAAGACAAGCCACTGCAGGGAGAAGCCCGTGCAGCGCAATGGAGAGTAGCCCCCACTCACCGCAACTAGAGAAAGCCCACATGCAGCAGCGAAGATCCAACTCAGCCAAAAATAAATAATTAAATTAAATAAATTTATTAAAAAAATAATAGTAATTTACATGGGAAGAGGATCTGCACATGAATAGATATATATAATATTCAATTGAACCTGATTGTGCACACCTGGAACAAACACTATTCTAATCATTACCCCAATTTAAAAAATTAAAACCACGAACAACAATTAATGAGACATAAACTTATTGGGGTTATCCCTGGCACATTCCATTCTAATTTACAACCTAGGAAAACCACTTTCAGGAAGGCTCTTCTGCCCTCGTAACCAGATTTGGGAATGGAGAAATGCTGCCGCCTGGTGGCCGTTTCCTACAAAAGCAGCTTTAAACACAGGGCTAACGGTCACTTAAGATTCACAGGAATTGTAGGGCTGTCAATGACACGTGTCGTCAAAAAATGTCCTGGGTAGGTAATGGCCAAAAAAGTTCACAACACAGAGAATTTTTCAAGAAAACAATTTGAAGAGGTAAGTTTTACTCACTCTTTTATTTCCAAAAACAAAGAGGAACATGGATAAAAGCTCAATATCAGGCATTATTGGTTGGATGCAAATCCAAACTACAAAAAGATGTCGCCACCCAATATTCAAAATGCCATCAGTAAAAAGTCTACAAACTATGAATGCTGACGGGTGTGTGGAGAAATGCATACCCGCTATGCTGTTGGTTGGAAGTAAACTGGTAACAGCTAATTAGGAGAACAGAATGGAGCTGCATTTAAAAGGTAAAAATTGAGCTACCATATGATGCGGCCGATCCCTTAATGGGCCTATACCTTAAGAAGACCAGAATCGGAAAGACACAGACAGGCAAACATGCACTGCAGCAATATTTACAATAGCCTAGACATGCAAGCAAACAAGATGTCCATCAACAGACAAATGGACAAAGAAGAAGTAGTGTATGTACCGATTTGAATATTAGCCTCGGAATAAAATGAACAATGCCATTTTCATGACTACAGATGAGCCTAGAAATAATCATATTAGGTCAAGTAAGTGAAAAGGCAATCACAAATATCCCATGATATCATTTATAGATGTTATCCTAAGATTGCTACCAATGAACATATTTCCACAGAGAAAGACACTCACAGACTTATAAACAAACTAATGGTTAACCAAAATGAAAGGTGGGAGGATCGATAAATTAGGATTATGGGGGTAACATACATATACTAATATATGTTAACATACATACATTAACGTATGTTAAATGTCTATAAACATATAAACTATATGAATTCTATAATCTCCAATATATATAAAGTATATAATGACCAAACACCTACCAAATACCAAGGGAGGTCGACTCAACACTCTGTAATAACATACATGGTAACAGGATCCGAAGATGAACAGATATATGCATGAATAATTGACCAGATTCTGTACTGCCAGACAATCACAAGACTCTAATCAAAATTACTCCAGTCAGAAATATAAATTCAATGTAAAAAACCAACATAAGTAAGGAGAAATAAACTGGGGGTTTGTCTGAGCACATTCTACTCTAATTTACAACCGAGAAACACGACGTCCAGGAAGACTCTGTTGCCCTAGTAACAAGAGTTGAGAACGTAATAATGCTGCCGCTTTGTGGCTGTTTCCCACAGCAGCAGCTTTCAACACGGTGCTAATGGTCACTTAACATTCACAAGAACTTCAGGGCTGTAAATGACACCTGCCCTCAAAAAATGCCCTGGGGTAGGGAATAGCCAAGAAAATTCAACACCTGACAAATTTTTCAAGAAGTCAATATGAAGAGGGAAGTTGTACTCACTCTTTTAAAAAAAGGAAAAAAGAAAAAAGAGGACATGTGTAAAGCTCAGTATAAGGAATTATTAGGCTCATGCAAATCCAACCTCCGAAAAGGTTTCACCGCACACCAGTCAAATGACCATCAGCAAAAAGTCTACAAACTATAAATGCTGAAGGGGTTTTAGAGAACTGTGTACCTTCTAGCTGCTGGTGGGATGGAAAGTGGTAACAGCACTAATGAAAACTGAATGGAGCTGCTTTAAAAGGTAAAAATTGAGCTACCATATGATCCGGCAGGGCCCCTTCTGGGCCTATAACCTAAGACCACCAGAATCGGAAAGACAGAGGCAGGCAAATGTGCACTGCAGCAATATTTAAATAGCCAAGACATGGACGCAAAAAAAAAAGGTCCATAAACCGATGAATGGACAAAGAAGACGTGGTATATGTACAGAATGGAATGTTAGCCACGAAAAAAATCAAACAGTGCCGTTTGCAGCACCACAGACGAGCCTACAGATAATCACACAACGTGAAGTAAGTCAAAATGCGAAAGACAAATGTCCCATGATATCACTTATGTTATCTGAAAATTCATAAAAATGAACATATTTCCATAGAGAAAGACAGTCTCAGATTGAGAAGGCAAACTTATGGTTAAGCCAGTGAAAAGGTGTGACGAATGCATAAATTCGGATATTGGGTTAACAAACATATACTAATACATATAAAATATATCATCACCCAAGACCTATGGAATACCAAGAGGGGTCTACTCAACACTCTGTAATAACCTACATGGAAAAGGACACAAAGATCAAGATATATATATATGTGTAGGTGTAAATGAACAAGATTCTGCACACCTAGAACAAACGACATTTTGAAATCCAATTTGCTCTGATCAATACTAAAAATTAAAGACATAAACAAGAATTAAGGAGGCTGAAACTTATGGGGGCTTGTCCTGGCACATTCCACTCTAATCTGCAACCTAAAAGCACAACTTGCAGGAAGGTTCTGTTTCCCTAGCAAGCAGAGTTGGTAACGCAGAAATGCTGCCACCCTAAGGCCGTTTCCTCAAACAGCAGCTTTAAATCCACTGCTAATGGTCACTAATATTGCCAAGGACTGCAGGGGTGTAAACGAGACATGCCCTCCAAAAATGTCCTGGGGTACGGAATGGCCAAAAAATTCAAACACAGCAAATTTTTCAACAAGGCAATTTGAAGGATGTTGATAAAAGCTCGACATCAGGAATTATTAGACACATGCAAATCCAACCTACCCAAAGGTATCACCTCACACCGGTCAGAATGACCATCAGCAAAAAGTCTACAAACAGTAGATGTTGAAGAAGTTGTGGAGAATAGCATAACCTCTAGGTCTAAGTGGGATGTAAACTGGTAAGAGCCAATAAAAGGAATAGAATGGCAGTGCGTTTGAAGGTAAAAATTGAGTTACCATATGATCCAGAAGGCCCACTATTGGGCCTGTAACCTGTGAAGGCCAGAATCAAAAAGACACAGGATGGAAAATCGTGTAGTGCATCAGTATTTACAATAGCCAAGACATGGAAGCAACAAAAATGTCCATCATCAGATGAATGGACGAAAAAGAGGTCCACGTACACAATGCAATATTAGACAGGGAAAAGAATGAAACAATGCTGTTTGCAGCACCATAGATGAGGCTAGAGATAATCACACATCTTGAAGTAAGTCAGAAAGCGAGAGACACATATCCTATGATATCACGTATAGGTGTTATCTAAAAATTGATATTAATGAACTTATTTCCACAGAGAAGGACACTCACGTATTCAGAACACAAACTTGTGGTTAACCAAGCGGAAAGGTGTGACGAATGTATAACGGAGGATATTGGGTTTTAACAGACATATACTAATACTTATAAAATATAGAATCACCAAAAACATACCGAATACCAAGAGAGGTCTACACAACATTCTGTCATTACCTATATGGGACAGGATCCAAACATGAAAAGATGTATGTATCAATGAAACAGATTCTGTACACCTAGAACAAACACAACATTGCAATCAAATTTGCTCTGATAAAAATGAAAATTAAACTAAGAATACCAACAACAAATAAGTAGCCATAAGTTTTGGGGGGTTTGTCCTGGCACATTCCACTCTAATTTACAACCTACAAACAGGACTTCCAGGAAGGCTCTGTTGCCCTAGTAACCAGAGTTGGGAGTATAGACATGCGGCCGCCTTGTGGCCGTTTCCTGTAACAGCAGCTTTAAACCCAGTGCTAATGGGTACTTAATATTCACAATTACTACAGAGTTGTAAATGACACCTGCCCTCAAAAAATATCCAGGTGTAGGTAATGGCCACAGGAATTCAGAACACGGCAAATTTTTCAAGGAAACAATTTGAAGAGGTAAGTTTTTCTGTTTAACTTTAAAAAAAAAAAGAAAAGAAAACGGACGTGGATTAAAAGCTCAATATCAGGAAGTATTAGATGCATGCAAATCTAAACTACACAAAGGTATCACCACCCAACACTCCAAATGCCATCAGTAAAAAGTCTACAAACAATAAATGCTGAAGGGGTTTTAGAGGACTGTGTACCCTCTAGTTGCTGGTGGGATGTCAACTGGTAACAGCCAGTAGTGAGAACAGAATGGAGGTGCGTTTAAAGGTAAAAATTAGACTACCATATGATCTGGTAGGCCCACTGCTGGGCCTATCCCCGGAGAAGACCAGAATCCAAAAGACACAGGCTGGCAATCCTGCACTGCATCAATATTTAGCATAGCCAAGAGTGGGAAGAAACCAAAATGTCCATCAACAGATGAATGCCCAAAGAAGAACTGGTCCATGTACACAATGGAATATTCCGCATGGAAAAGAATGAAACACTGCTCTTTGCAGCACCATAGGTGAGCCTAGATATAATCACAGAACATGAGGTAAGTCGGAAAGCAGACGACAAATATCCTGTGATATCACTTATAGGCGTTACCTAACAACTGACACAAATGAACATATTTCCACAGAGAAAGACACTCACGGACTTGGAAAACAAACTATGGTTATGTAAAAGGAAAGCTGGGAGCAATGGATAAATGAAGATTAGGGTTACCATACGTATACAAATACATATTAAATACATATATCAAAAAGACCAACCATATACCAAGGAAGGTCTACTGAACTCGCTGTAATAATTTATACGGGGGCTTCCCTGGTGGCGCCGTGGTTAAGAATCCGCCTGCCAGTGCAGGGGACATGGGTTCGATCCCTGGTCCAGGAAGATCCCACATGCTGCAGAGCAAATAAGCCCGTGCACCACAACTACTGAGCCTGCGCTCTAGAGCCCAGGAGCCACAACTACTGAGCCCATGTGCCACAACTACTGAAGCCCGCATGCCTAGAGACCATGCTCTGCAACAAGACAAGCCACTGCAGGGAGAAGCCCGTGCAGCGCAATGGAGAGTAGCCCCCACTCACCGCAACTAGAGAAAGCCCACATGCAGCAGCGAAGATCCAACTCAGCCAAAAATAAATAATTAAATTAAATAAATTTATTAAAAAAATAATAGTAATTTACATGGGAAGAGGATCTGCACATGAATAGATATATATAATATTCAATTGAACCTGATTGTGCACACCTGGAACAAACACTATTCTAATCATTACCCCAATTTAAAAAATTAAAACCACGAACAACAATTAATGAGACATAAACTTATTGGGGTTATCCCTGGCACATTCCATTCTAATTTACAACCTAGGAAAACCACTTTCAGGAAGGCTCTTCTGCCCTCGTAACCAGATTTGGGAATGGAGAAATGCTGCCGCCTGGTGGCCGTTTCCTACAAAAGCAGCTTTAAACACAGGGCTAACGGTCACTTAAGATTCACAGGAATTGTAGGGCTGTCAATGACACGTGTCGTCAAAAAATGTCCTGGGTAGGTAATGGCCAAAAAAGTTCACAACACAGAGAATTTTTCAAGAAAACAATTTGAAGAGGTAAGTTTTACTCACTCTTTTATTTCCAAAAACAAAGAGGAACATGGATAAAAGCTCAATATCAGGCATTATTGGTTGGATGCAAATCCAAACTACAAAAAGATGTCGCCACCCAATATTCAAAATGCCATCAGTAAAAAGTCTACAAACTATGAATGCTGACGGGTGTGTGGAGAAATGCATACCCGCTATGCTGTTGGTTGGAAGTAAACTGGTAACAGCTAATTAGGAGAACAGAATGGAGCTGCATTTAAAAGGTAAAAATTGAGCTACCATATGATGCGGCCGATCCCTTAATGGGCCTATACCTTAAGAAGACCAGAATCGGAAAGACACAGACAGGCAAACATGCACTGCAGCAATATTTACAATAGCCTAGACATGCAAGCAAACAAGATGTCCATCAACAGACAAATGGACAAAGAAGAAGTAGTGTATGTACCGATTTGAATATTAGCCTCGGAATAAAATGAACAATGCCATTTTCATGACTACAGATGAGCCTAGAAATAATCATATTAGGTCAAGTAAGTGAAAAGGCAATCACAAATATCCCATGATATCATTTATAGATGTTATCCTAAGATTGCTACCAATGAACATATTTCCACAGAGAAAGACACTCACAGACTTATAAACAAACTAATGGTTAACCAAAATGAAAGGTGGGAGGATCGATAAATTAGGATTATGGGGGTAACATACATATACTAATATATGTTAACATACATACATTAACGTATGTTAAATGTCTATAAACATATAAACTATATGAATTCTATAATCTCCAATATATATAAAGTATATAATGACCAAACACCTACCAAATACCAAGGGAGGTCGACTCAACACTCTGTAATAACATACATGGTAACAGGATCCGAAGATGAACAGATATATGCATGAATAATTGACCAGATTCTGTACTGCCAGACAATCACAAGACTCTAATCAAAATTACTCCAGTCAGAAATATAAATTCAATGTAAAAAACCAACATAAGTAAGGAGAAATAAACTGGGGGTTTGTCTGAGCACATTCTACTCTAATTTACAACCGAGAAACACGACGTCCAGGAAGACTCTGTTGCCCTAGTAACAAGAGTTGAGAACGTAATAATGCTGCCGCTTTGTGGCTGTTTCCCACAGCAGCAGCTTTCAACACGGTGCTAATGGTCACTTAACATTCACAAGAACTTCAGGGCTGTAAATGACACCTGCCCTCAAAAAATGCCCTGGGGTAGGGAATAGCCAAGAAAATTCAACACCTGACAAATTTTTCAAGAAGTCAATATGAAGAGGGAAGTTGTACTCACTCTTTTAAAAAAAGGAAAAAAGAAAAAAGAGGACATGTGTAAAGCTCAGTATAAGGAATTATTAGGCTCATGCAAATCCAACCTCCGAAAAGGTTTCACCGCACACCAGTCAAATGACCATCAGCAAAAAGTCTACAAACTATAAATGCTGAAGGGGTTTTAGAGAACTGTGTACCTTCTAGCTGCTGGTGGGATGGAAAGTGGTAACAGCACTAATGAAAACTGAATGGAGCTGCTTTAAAAGGTAAAAATTGAGCTACCATATGATCCGGCAGGGCCCCTTCTGGGCCTATAACCTAAGACCACCAGAATCGGAAAGACAGAGGCAGGCAAATGTGCACTGCAGCAATATTTAAATAGCCAAGACATGGACGCAAAAAAAAAAGGTCCATAAACCGATGAATGGACAAAGAAGACGTGGTATATGTACGGAATGGAATGTTAGCCACGAAAAAAATCAAACAGTGCCGTTTGCAGCACCACAGACGAGCCTACAGATAATCACACAACGTGAAGTAAGTCAAAATGCGAAAGACAAATGTCCCATGATATCACTTATGTTATCTGAAAATTCATAAAAATGAACATATTTCCATAGAGAAAGACAGTCTCAGATTGAGAAGGCAAACTTATGGTTAAGCCAGTGAAAAGGTGTGACGAATGCATAAATTCGGATATTGGGTTAACAAACATATACTAATACATATAAAATATATCATCACCCAAGACCTATGGAATACCAAGAGGGGTCTACTCAACACTCTGTAATAACCTACATGGAAAAGGACACAAAGATCAAGATATATATATATGTGTAGGTGTAAATGAACAAGATTCTGCACACCTAGAACAAACGACATTTTGAAATCCAATTTGCTCTGATCAATACTAAAAATTAAAGACATAAACAAGAATTAAGGAGGCTGAAACTTATGGGGGCTTGTCCTGGCACATTCCACTCTAATCTGCAACCTAAAAGCACAACTTGCAGGAAGGTTCTGTTTCCCTAGCAAGCAGAGTTGGTAACGCAGAAATGCTGCCACCCTAAGGCCGTTTCCTCAAACAGCAGCTTTAAATCCACTGCTAATGGTCACTAATATTGCCAAGGACTGCAGGGGTGTAAACGAGACATGCCCTCCAAAAATGTCCTGGGGTACGGAATGGCCAAAAAATTCAAACACAGCAAATTTTTCAACAAGGCAATTTGAAGGATGTTGATAAAAGCTCGACATCAGGAATTATTAGACACATGCAAATCCAACCTACCCAAAGGTATCACCTCACACCGGTCAGAATGACCATCAGCAAAAAGTCTACAAACAGTAGATGTTGAAGAAGTTGTGGAGAATAGCATAACCTCTAGGTCTAAGTGGGATGTAAACTGGTAAGAGCCAATAAAAGGAATAGAATGGCAGTGCGTTTGAAGGTAAAAATTGAGTTACCATATGATCCAGAAGGCCCACTATTGGGCCTGTAACCTGTGAAGGCCAGAATCAAAAAGACACAGGATGGAAAATCGTGTAGTGCATCAGTATTTACAATAGCCAAGACATGGAAGCAACAAAAATGTCCATCATCAGATGAATGGACGAAAAAGAGGTCCACGTACACAATGCAATATTAGACAGGGAAAAGAATGAAACAATGCTGTTTGCAGCACCATAGATGAGGCTAGAGATAATCACACATCTTGAAGTAAGTCAGAAAGCGAGAGACACATATCCTATGATATCACGTATAGGTGTTATCTAAAAATTGATATTAATGAACTTATTTCCACAGAGAAGGACACTCACGTATTCAGAACACAAACTTGTGGTTAACCAAGCGGAAAGGTGTGACGAATGTATAACGGAGGATATTGGGTTTTAACAGACATATGCTAATACTTATAAAATATAGAATCACCAAAAACATACCGAATACCAAGAGAGGTCTACACAACATTCTGTCATTACCTATATGGGACAGGATCCAAACATGAAAAGATGTATGTATCAATGAAACAGATTCTGTACACCTAGAACAAACACAACATTGCAATCAAATTTGCTCTGATAAAAATGAAAATTAAACTAAGAATACCAACAACAAATAAGTAGCCATAAGTTTTGGGGGGTTTGTCCTGGCACATTCCACTCTAATTTACAACCTACAAACAGGACTTCCAGGAAGGCTCTGTTGCCCTAGTAACCAGAGTTGGGAGTATAGACATGCGGCCGCCTTGTGGCCGTTTCCTGTAACAGCAGCTTTAAACCCAGTGCTAATGGGTACTTAATATTCACAATTACTACAGAGTTGTAAATGACACCTGCCCTCAAAAAATATCCAGGTGTAGGTAATGGCCACAGGAATTCAGAACACGGCAAATTTTTCAAGGAAACAATTTGAAGAGGTAAGTTTTTCTGTTTAACTTTAAAAAAAAAAAGAAAAGAAAACGGACGTGGATTAAAAGCTCAATATCAGGAAGTATTAGATGCATGCAAATCTAAACTACACAAAGGTATCACCACCCAACACTCCAAATGCCATCAGTAAAAAGTCTACAAACAATAAATGCTGAAGGGGTTTTAGAGGACTGTGTACCCTCTAGTTGCTGGTGGGATGTCAACTGGTAACAGCCAGTAGTGAGAACAGAATGGAGGTGCGTTTAAAGGTAAAAATTAGACTACCATATGATCTGGTAGGCCCACTGCTGGGCCTATCCCCGGAGAAGACCAGAATCCAAAAGACACAGGCTGGCAATCCTGCACTGCATCAATATTTAGCATAGCCAAGAGTGGGAAGAAACCAAAATGTCCATCAACAGATGAATGCCCAAAGAAGAACTGGTCCATGTACACAATGGAATATTCAGCATGGAAAAGAATGAAACACTGCTCTTTGCAGCACCATAGGTGAGCCTAGATATAATCACAGAACATGAGGTAAGTCGGAAAGCAGACGACAAATATCCTGTGATATCACTTATAGGCGTTACCTAACAACTGACACAAATGAACATATTTCCACAGAGAAAGACACTCACGGACTTGGAAAACAAACTATGGTTATGTAAAAGGAAAGCTGGGAGCAATGGATAAATGAAGATTAGGGTTACCATACGTATACAAATACATATTAAATACATATATCAAAAAGACCAACCATCTACCAAGGAAGGTCTACTGAACTCGCTGTAATAATTTATACGGGGGCTTCCCTGGTGGCGCCGTGGTTAAGAATCCGCCTGCCAGTGCAGGGGACATGGGTTCGATCCCTGGTCCAGGAAGATCCCACATGCTGCAGAGCAAATAAGCCCGTGCACCACAACTACTGAGCCTGCGCTCTAGAGCCCAGGAGCCACAACTACTGAGCCCATGTGCCACAACTACTGAAGCCCGCATGCCTAGAGACCATGCTCTGCAACAAGACAAGCCACTGCAGGGAGAAGCCCGTGCAGCGCAATGGAGAGTAGCCCCCACTCACCGCAACTAGAGAAAGCCCACATGCAGCAGCGAAGATCCAACTCAGCCAAAAATAAATAATTAAATTAAATAAATTTATTAAAAAAATAATAGTAATTTACATGGGAAGAGGATCTGCACATGAATAGATATATATAATATTCAATTGAACCTGATTGTGCACACCTGGAACAAACACTATTCTAATCATTACCCCAATTTAAAAAATTAAAACCACGAACAACAATTAATGAGACATAAACTTATTGGGGTTATCCCTGGCACATTCCATTCTAATTTACAACCTAGGAAAACCACTTTCAGGAAGGCTCTTCTGCCCTCGTAACCAGATTTGGGAATGGAGAAATGCTGCCGCCTGGTGGCCGTTTCCTACAAAAGCAGCTTTAAACACAGGGCTAACGGTCACTTAAGATTCACAGGAATTGTAGGGCTGTCAATGACACGTGTCGTCAAAAAATGTCCTGGGTAGGTAATGGCCAAAAAAGTTCACAACACAGAGAATTTTTCAAGAAAACAATTTGAAGAGGTAAGTTTTACTCACTCTTTTATTTCCAAAAACAAAGAGGAACATGGATAAAAGCTCAATATCAGGCATTATTGGTTGGATGCAAATCCAAACTACAAAAAGATGTCGCCACCCAATATTCAAAATGCCATCAGTAAAAAGTCTACAAACTATGAATGCTGACGGGTGTGTGGAGAAATGCATACCCGCTATGCTGTTGGTTGGAAGTAAACTGGTAACAGCTAATTAGGAGAACAGAATGGAGCTGCATTTAAAAGGTAAAAATTGAGCTACCATATGATGCGGCCGATCCCTTAATGGGCCTATACCTTAAGAAGACCAGAATCGGAAAGACACAGACAGGCAAACATGCACTGCAGCAATATTTACAATAGCCTAGACATGCAAGCAAACAAGATGTCCATCAACAGACAAATGGACAAAGAAGAAGTAGTGTATGTACCGATTTGAATATTAGCCTCGGAATAAAATGAACAATGCCATTTTCATGACTACAGATGAGCCTAGAAATAATCATATTAGGTCAAGTAAGTGAAAAGGCAATCACAAATATCCCATGATATCATTTATAGATGTTATCCTAAGATTGCTACCAATGAACATATTTCCACAGAGAAAGACACTCACAGACTTATAAACAAACTAATGGTTAACCAAAATGAAAGGTGGGAGGATCGATAAATTAGGATTATGGGGGTAACATACATATACTAATATATGTTAACATACATACATTAACGTATGTTAAATGTCTATAAACATATAAACTATATGAATTCTATAATCTCCAATATATATAAAGTATATAATGACCAAACACCTACCAAATACCAAGGGAGGTCGACTCAACACTCTGTAATAACATACATGGTAACAGGATCCGAAGATGAACAGATATATGCATGAATAATTGACCAGATTCTGTACTGCCAGACAATCACAAGACTCTAATCAAAATTACTCCAGTCAGAAATATAAATTCAATGTAAAAAACCAACATAAGTAAGGAGAAATAAACTGGGGGTTTGTCTGAGCACATTCTACTCTAATTTACAACCGAGAAACACGACGTCCAGGAAGACTCTGTTGCCCTAGTAACAAGAGTTGAGAACGTAATAATGCTGCCGCTTTGTGGCTGTTTCCCACAGCAGCAGCTTTCAACACGGTGCTAATGGTCACTTAACATTCACAAGAACTTCAGGGCTGTAAATGACACCTGCCCTCAAAAAATGCCCTGGGGTAGGGAATAGCCAAGAAAATTCAACACCTGACAAATTTTTCAAGAAGTCAATATGAAGAGGGAAGTTGTACTCACTCTTTTAAAAAAAGGAAAAAAGAAAAAAGAGGACATGTGTAAAGCTCAGTATAAGGAATTATTAGGCTCATGCAAATCCAACCTCCGAAAAGGTTTCACCGCACACCAGTCAAATGACCATCAGCAAAAAGTCTACAAACTATAAATGCTGAAGGGGTTTTAGAGAACTGTGTACCTTCTAGCTGCTGGTGGGATGGAAAGTGGTAACAGCACTAATGAAAACTGAATGGAGCTGCTTTAAAAGGTAAAAATTGAGCTACCATATGATCCGGCAGGGCCCCTTCTGGGCCTATAACCTAAGACCACCAGAATCGGAAAGACAGAGGCAGGCAAATGTGCACTGCAGCAATATTTAAATAGCCAAGACATGGACGCAAAAAAAAAAGGTCCATAAACCGATGAATGGACAAAGAAGACGTGGTATATGTACAGAATGGAATGTTAGCCACGAAAAAAATCAAACAGTGCCGTTTGCAGCACCACAGACGAGCCTACAGATAATCACACAACGTGAAGTAAGTCAAAATGCGAAAGACAAATGTCCCATGATATCACTTATGTTATCTGAAAATTCATAAAAATGAACATATTTCCATAGAGAAAGACAGTCTCAGATTGAGAAGGCAAACTTATGGTTAAGCCAGTGAAAAGGTGTGACGAATGCATAAATTCGGATATTGGGTTAACAAACATATACTAATACATATAAAATATATCATCACCCAAGACCTATGGAATACCAAGAGGGGTCTACTCAACACTCTGTAATAACCTACATGGAAAAGGACACAAAGATCAAGATATATATATATGTGTAGGTGTAAATGAACAAGATTCTGCACACCTAGAACAAACGACATTTTGAAATCCAATTTGCTCTGATCAATACTAAAAATTAAAGACATAAACAAGAATTAAGGAGGCTGAAACTTATGGGGGCTTGTCCTGGCACATTCCACTCTAATCTGCAACCTAAAAGCACAACTTGCAGGAAGGTTCTGTTTCCCTAGCAAGCAGAGTTGGTAACGCAGAAATGCTGCCACCCTAAGGCCGTTTCCTCAAACAGCAGCTTTAAATCCACTGCTAATGGTCACTAATATTGCCAAGGACTGCAGGGGTGTAAACGAGACATGCCCTCCAAAAATGTCCTGGGGTACGGAATGGCCAAAAAATTCAAACACAGCAAATTTTTCAACAAGGCAATTTGAAGGATGTTGATAAAAGCTCGACATCAGGAATTATTAGACACATGCAAATCCAACCTACCCAAAGGTATCACCTCACACCGGTCAGAATGACCATCAGCAAAAAGTCTACAAACAGTAGATGTTGAAGAAGTTGTGGAGAATAGCATAACCTCTAGGTCTAAGTGGGATGTAAACTGGTAAGAGCCAATAAAAGGAATAGAATGGCAGTGCGTTTGAAGGTAAAAATTGAGTTACCATATGATCCAGAAGGCCCACTATTGGGCCTGTAACCTGTGAAGGCCAGAATCAAAAAGACACAGGATGGAAAATCGTGTAGTGCATCAGTATTTACAATAGCCAAGACATGGAAGCAACAAAAATGTCCATCATCAGATGAATGGACGAAAAAGAGGTCCACGTACACAATGCAATATTAGACAGGGAAAAGAATGAAACAATGCTGTTTGCAGCACCATAGATGAGGCTAGAGATAATCACACATCTTGAAGTAAGTCAGAAAGCGAGAGACACATATCCTATGATATCACGTATAGGTGTTATCTAAAAATTGATATTAATGAACTTATTTCCACAGAGAAGGACACTCACGTATTCAGAACACAAACTTGTGGTTAACCAAGCGGAAAGGTGTGACGAATGTATAACGGAGGATATTGGGTTTTAACAGACATATGCTAATACTTATAAAATATAGAATCACCAAAAACATACCGAATACCAAGAGAGGTCTACACAACATTCTGTCATTACCTATATGGGACAGGATCCAAACATGAAAAGATGTATGTATCAATGAAACAGATTCTGTACACCTAGAACAAACACAACATTGCAATCAAATTTGCTCTGATAAAAATGAAAATTAAACTAAGAATACCAACAACAAATAAGTAGCCATAAGTTTTGGGGGGTTTGCCCTGGCACATTCCACTCTAATTTACAACCTACAAACAGGACTTCCAGGAAGGCTCTGTTGCCCTAGTAACCAGAGTTGGGAGTATAGACATGCGGCCGCCTTGTGGCCGTTTCCTGTAACAGCAGCTTTAAACCCAGTGCTAATGGGTACTTAATATTCACAATTACTACAGAGTTGTAAATGACACCTGCCCTCAAAAAATATCCAGGTGTAGGTAATGGCCACAGGAATTCAGAACACGGCAAATTTTTCAAGGAAACAATTTGAAGAGGTAAGTTTTTCTGTTGAACTTTAAAAAAAAAAGAAAAGAAAACGGACGTGGATTAAAAGCTCAATATCAGGAAGTATTAGATGCATGCAAATCTAAACTACACAAAGGTATCACCACCCAACACTCCAAATGCCATCAGTAAAAAGTCTACAAACAATAAATGCTGAAGGGGTTTTAGAGGACTGTGTACCCTCTAGTTGCTGGTGGGATGTCAACTGGTAACAGCCAGTAGTGAGAACAGAATGGAGGTGCGTTTAAAGGTAAAAATTAGACTACCATATGATCTGGTAGGCCCACTGCTGGGCCTATCCCCGGAGAAGACCAGAATCCAAAAGACACAGGCTGGCAATCCTGCACTGCATCAATATTTAGCATAGCCAAGAGTGGGAAGAAACCAAAATGTCCATCAACAGATGAATGCCCAAAGAAGAACTGGTCCATGTACACAATGGAATATTCAGCATGGAAAAGAATGAAACACTGCTCTTTGCAGCACCATAGGTGAGCCTAGATATAATCACAGAACATGAGGTAAGTCGGAAAGCAGACGACAAATATCCTGTGATATCACTTATAGGCGTTACCTAACAACTGACACAAATGAACATATTTCCACAGAGAAAGACACTCACGGACTTGGAAAACAAACTATGGTTATGTAAAAGGAAAGCTGGGAGCAATGGATAAATGAAGATTAGGGTTACCATACGTATACAAATACATATTAAATACATATCTCAAAAAGACCAACCATCTACCAAGGAAGGTCTACTGAACTCGCTGTAATAATTTATACGGGGGCTTCCCTGGTGGCGCCGTGGTTAAGAATCCGCCTGCCAGTGCAGGGGACATGGGTTCGATCCCTGGTCCAGGAAGATCCCACATGCTGCAGAGCAAATAAGCCCGTGCACCACAACTACTGAGCCTGCGCTCTAGAGCCCAGGAGCCACAACTACTGAGCCCATGTGCCACAACTACTGAAGCCCGCATGCCTAGAGACCATGCTCTGCAACAAGACAAGCCACTGCAGGGAGAAGCCCGTGCAGCGCAATGGAGAGTAGCCCCCACTCACCGCAACTAGAGAAAGCCCACATGCAGCAGCGAAGATCCAACTCAGCCAAAAATAAATAATTAAATTAAATAAATTTATTAAAAAAATAATAGTAATTTACATGGGAAGAGGATCTGCACATGAATAGATATATATAATATTCAATTGAACCTGATTGTGCACACCTGGAACAAACACTATTCTAATCATTACCCCAATTTAAAAAATTAAAACCACGAACAACAATTAATGAGACATAAACTTATTGGGGTTATCCCTGGCACATTCCATTCTAATTTACAACCTAGGAAAACCACTTTCAGGAAGGCTCTTCTGCCCTCGTAACCAGATTTGGGAATGGAGAAATGCTGCCGCCTGGTGGCCGTTTCCTACAAAAGCAGCTTTAAACACAGGGCTAACGGTCACTTAAGATTCACAGGAATTGTAGGGCTGTCAATGACACGTGTCGTCAAAAAATGTCCTGGGTAGGTAATGGCCAAAAAAGTTCACAACACAGAGAATTTTTCAAGAAAACAATTTGAAGAGGTAAGTTTTACTCACTCTTTTATTTCCAAAAACAAAGAGGAACATGGATAAAAGCTCAATATCAGGCATTATTGGTTGGATGCAAATCCAAACTACAAAAAGATGTCGCCACCCAATATTCAAAATGCCATCAGTAAAAAGTCTACAAACTATGAATGCTGACGGGTGTGTGGAGAAATGCATACCCGCTATGCTGTTGGTTGGAAGTAAACTGGTAACAGCTAATTAGGAGAACAGAATGGAGCTGCATTTAAAAGGTAAAAATTGAGCTACCATATGATGCGGCCGATCCCTTAATGGGCCTATACCTTAAGAAGACCAGAATCGGAAAGACACAGACAGGCAAACATGCACTGCAGCAATATTTACAATAGCCTAGACATGCAAGCAAACAAGATGTCCATCAACAGACAAATGGACAAAGAAGAAGTAGTGTATGTACCGATTTGAATATTAGCCTCGGAATAAAATGAACAATGCCATTTTCATGACTACAGATGAGCCTAGAAATAATCATATTAGGTCAAGTAAGTGAAAAGGCAATCACAAATATCCCATGATATCATTTATAGATGTTATCCTAAGATTGCTACCAATGAACATATTTCCACAGAGAAAGACACTCACAGACTTATAAACAAACTAATGGTTAACCAAAATGAAAGGTGGGAGGATCGATAAATTAGGATTATGGGGGTAACATACATATACTAATATATGTTAACATACATACATTAACGTATGTTAAATGTCTATAAACATATAAACTATATGAATTCTATAATCTCCAATATATATAAAGTATATAATGACCAAACACCTACCAAATACCAAGGGAGGTCGACTCAACACTCTGTAATAACATACATGGTAACAGGATCCGAAGATGAACAGATATATGCATGAATAATTGACCAGATTCTGTACTGCCAGACAATCACAAGACTCTAATCAAAATTACTCCAGTCAGAAATATAAATTCAATGTAAAAAACCAACATAAGTAAGGAGAAATAAACTGGGGGTTTGTCTGAGCACATTCTACTCTAATTTACAACCGAGAAACACGACGTCCAGGAAGACTCTGTTGCCCTAGTAACAAGAGTTGAGAACGTAATAATGCTGCCGCTTTGTGGCTGTTTCCCACAGCAGCAGCTTTCAACACGGTGCTAATGGTCACTTAACATTCACAAGGACTGCAGGGCTGTAAATGACACCTGCCCTCAAAAAATGCCCTGGGGTAGGGAATAGCCAAGAAAATTCAACACCTGACAAATTTTTCAAGAAGTCAATATGAAGAGGGAAGTTGTACTCACTCTTTTAAAAAAAGGAAAAAAGAAAAAAGAGGACATGTGTAAAGCTCAGTATAAGGAATTATTAGGCTCATGCAAATCCAACCTCCGAAAAGGTTTCACCGCACACCAGTCAAATGACCATCAGCAAAAAGTCTACAAACTATAAATGCTGAAGGGGTTTTAGAGAACTGTGTACCTTCTAGCTGCTGGTGGGATGGAAAGTGGTAACAGCACTAATGAAAACTGAATGGAGCTGCTTTAAAAGGTAAAAATTGAGCTACCATATGATCCGGCAGGGCCCCTTCTGGGCCTATAACCTAAGACCACCAGAATCGGAAAGACAGAGGCAGGCAAATGTGCACTGCAGCAATATTTAAATAGCCAAGACATGGACGCAAAAAAAAAAGGTCCATAAACCGATGAATGGACAAAGAAGACGTGGTATATGTACAGAATGGAATGTTAGCCACGAAAAAAATCAAACAGTGCCGTTTGCAGCACCACAGACGAGCCTACAGATAATCACACAACGTGAAGTAAGTCAAAATGCGAAAGACAAATGTCCCATGATATCACTTATGTTATCTGAAAATTCATAAAAATGAACATATTTCCATAGAGAAAGACAGTCTCAGATTGAGAAGGCAAACTTATGGTTAAGCCAGTGAAAAGGTGTGACGAATGCATAAATTCGGATATTGGGTTAACAAACATATACTAATACATATAAAATATATCATCACCCAAGACCTATGGAATACCAAGAGGGGTCTACTCAACACTCTGTAATAACCTACATGGAAAAGGACACAAAGATCAAGATATATATATATGTGTAGGTGTAAATGAACAAGATTCTGCACACCTAGAACAAACGACATTTTGAAATCCAATTTGCTCTGATCAATACTAAAAATTAAAGACATAAACAAGAATTAAGGAGGCTGAAACTTATGGGGGCTTGTCCTGGCACATTCCACTCTAATCTGCAACCTAAAAGCACAACTTGCAGGAAGGTTCTGTTTCCCTAGCAAGCAGAGTTGGTAACGCAGAAATGCTGCCACCCTAAGGCCGTTTCCTCAAACAGCAGCTTTAAATCCACTGCTAATGGTCACTAATATTGCCAAGGACTGCAGGGGTGTAAACGAGACATGCCCTCCAAAAATGTCCTGGGGTACGGAATGGCCAAAAAATTCAAACACAGCAAATTTTTCAACAAGGCAATTTGAAGGATGTTGATAAAAGCTCGACATCAGGAATTATTAGACACATGCAAATCCAACCTACCCAAAGGTATCACCTCACACCGGTCAGAATGACCATCAGCAAAAAGTCTACAAACAGTAGATGTTGAAGAAGTTGTGGAGAATAGCATAACCTCTAGGTCTAAGTGGGATGTAAACTGGTAAGAGCCAATAAAAGGAATAGAATGGCAGTGCGTTTGAAGGTAAAAATTGAGTTACCATATGATCCAGAAGGCCCACTATTGGGCCTGTAACCTGTGAAGGCCAGAATCAAAAAGACACAGGATGGAAAATCGTGTAGTGCATCAGTATTTACAATAGCCAAGACATGGAAGCAACAAAAATGTCCATCATCAGATGAATGGACGAAAAAGAGGTCCACGTACACAATGCAATATTAGACAGGGAAAAGAATGAAACAATGCTGTTTGCAGCACCATAGATGAGGCTAGAGATAATCACACATCTTGAAGTAAGTCAGAAAGCGAGAGACACATATCCTATGATATCACGTATAGGTGTTATCTAAAAATTGATATTAATGAACTTATTTCCACAGAGAAGGACACTCACGTATTCAGAACACAAACTTGTGGTTAACCAAGCGGAAAGGTGTGACGAATGTATAACGGAGGATATTGGGTTTTAACAGACATATGCTAATACTTATAAAATATAGAATCACCAAAAACATACCGAATACCAAGAGAGGTCTACACAACATTCTGTCATTACCTATATGGGACAGGATCCAAACATGAAAAGATGTATGTATCAATGAAACAGATTCTGTACACCTAGAACAAACACAACATTGCAATCAAATTTGCTCTGATAAAAATGAAAATTAAACTAAGAATACCAACAACAAATAAGTAGCCATAAGTTTTGGGGGGTTTGTCCTGGCACATTCCACTCTAATTTACAACCTACAAACAGGACTTCCAGGAAGGCTCTGTTGCCCTAGTAACCAGAGTTGGGAGTATAGACATGCGGCCGCCTTGTGGCCGTTTCCTGTAACAGCAGCTTTAAACCCAGTGCTAATGGGTACTTAATATTCACAATTACTACAGAGTTGTAAATGACACCTGCCCTCAAAAAATATCCAGGTGTAGGTAATGGCCACAGGAATTCAGAACACGGCAAATTTTTCAAGGAAACAATTTGAAGAGGTAAGTTTTTCTGTTGAACTTTAAAAAAAAAAGAAAAGAAAACGGACGTGGATTAAAAGCTCAATATCAGGAAGTATTAGATGCATGCAAATCTAAACTACACAAAGGTATCACCACCCAACACTCCAAATGCCATCAGTAAAAAGTCTACAAACAATAAATGCTGAAGGGGTTTTAGAGGACTGTGTACCCTCTAGTTGCTGGTGGGATGTCAACTGGTAACAGCCAGTAGTGAGAACAGAATGGAGGTGCGTTTAAAGGTAAAAATTAGACTACCATATGATCTGGTAGGCCCACTGCTGGGCCTATCCCCGGAGAAGACCAGAATCCAAAAGACACAGGCTGGCAATCCTGCACTGCATCAATATTTAGCATAGCCAAGAGTGGGAAGAAACCAAAATGTCCATCAACAGATGAATGCCCAAAGAAGAACTGGTCCATGTACACAATGGAATATTCAGCATGGAAAAGAATGAAACACTGCTCTTTGCAGCACCATAGGTGAGCCTAGATATAATCACAGAACATGAGGTAAGTCGGAAAGCAGACGACAAATATCCTGTGATATCACTTATAGGCGTTACCTAACAACTGACACAAATGAACATATTTCCACAGAGAAAGACACTCACGGACTTGGAAAACAAACTATGGTTATGTAAAAGGAAAGCTGGGAGCAATGGATAAATGAAGATTAGGGTTACCATACGTATACAAATACATATTAAATACATATATCAAAAAGACCAACCATCTACCAAGGAAGGTCTACTGAACTCGCTGTAATAATTTATACGGGGGCTTCCCTGGTGGCGCCGTGGTTAAGAATCCGCCTGCCAGTGCAGGGGACATGGGTTCGATCCCTGGTCCAGGAAGATCCCACATGCTGCAGAGCAAATAAGCCCGTGCACCACAACTACTGAGCCTGCGCTCTAGAGCCCAGGAGCCACAACTACTGAGCCCATGTGCCACAACTACTGAAGCCCGCATGCCTAGAGACCATGCTCTGCAACAAGACAAGCCACTGCAGGGAGAAGCCCGTGCAGCGCAATGGAGAGTAGCCCCCACTCACCGCAACTAGAGAAAGCCCACATGCAGCAGCGAAGATCCAACTCAGCCAAAAATAAATAATTAAATTAAATAAATTTATTAAAAAAATAATAGTAATTTACATGGGAAGAGGATCTGCACATGAATAGATATATATAATATTCAATTGAACCTGATTGTGCACACCTGGAACAAACACTATTCTAATCATTACCCCAATTTAAAAAATTAAAACCACGAACAACAATTAATGAGACATAAACTTATTGGGGTTATCCCTGGCACATTCCATTCTAATTTACAACCTAGGAAAACCACTTTCAGGAAGGCTCTTCTGCCCTCGTAACCAGATTTGGGAATGGAGAAATGCTGCCGCCTGGTGGCCGTTTCCTACAAAAGCAGCTTTAAACACAGGGCTAACGGTCACTTAAGATTCACAGGAATTGTAGGGCTGTCAATGACACGTGTCGTCAAAAAATGTCCTGGGTAGGTAATGGCCAAAAAAGTTCACAACACAGAGAATTTTTCAAGAAAACAATTTGAAGAGGTAAGTTTTACTCACTCTTTTATTTCCAAAAACAAAGAGGAACATGGATAAAAGCTCAATATCAGGCATTATTGGTTGGATGCAAATCCAAACTACAAAAAGATGTCGCCACCCAATATTCAAAATGCCATCAGTAAAAAGTCTACAAACTATGAATGCTGACGGGTGTGTGGAGAAATGCATACCCGCTATGCTGTTGGTTGGAAGTAAACTGGTAACAGCTAATTAGGAGAACAGAATGGAGCTGCATTTAAAAGGTAAAAATTGAGCTACCATATGATGCGGCCGATCCCTTAATGGGCCTATACCTTAAGAAGACCAGAATCGGAAAGACACAGACAGGCAAACATGCACTGCAGCAATATTTACAATAGCCTAGACATGCAAGCAAACAAGATGTCCATCAACAGACAAATGGACAAAGAAGAAGTAGTGTATGTACCGATTTGAATATTAGCCTCGGAATAAAATGAACAATGCCATTTTCATGACTACAGATGAGCCTAGAAATAATCATATTAGGTCAAGTAAGTGAAAAGGCAATCACAAATATCCCATGATATCATTTATAGATGTTATCCTAAGATTGCTACCAATGAACATATTTCCACAGAGAAAGACACTCACAGACTTATAAACAAACTAATGGTTAACCAAAATGAAAGGTGGGAGGATCGATAAATTAGGATTATGGGGGTAACATACATATACTAATATATGTTAACATACATACATTAACGTATGTTAAATGTCTATAAACATATAAACTATATGAATTCTATAATCTCCAATATATATAAAGTATATAATGACCAAACACCTACCAAATACCAAGGGAGGTCGACTCAACACTCTGTAATAACATACATGGTAACAGGATCCGAAGATGAACAGATATATGCATGAATAATTGACCAGATTCTGTACTGCCAGACAATCACAAGACTCTAATCAAAATTACTCCAGTCAGAAATATAAATTCAATGTAAAAAACCAACATAAGTAAGGAGAAATAAACTGGGGGTTTGTCTGAGCACATTCTACTCTAATTTACAACCGAGAAACACGACGTCCAGGAAGACTCTGTTGCCCTAGTAACAAGAGTTGAGAACGTAATAATGCTGCCGCTTTGTGGCTGTTTCCCACAGCAGCAGCTTTCAACACGGTGCTAATGGTCACTTAACATTCACAAGGACTGCAGGGCTGTAAATGACACCTGCCCTCAAAAAATGCCCTGGGGTAGGGAATAGCCAAGAAAATTCAACACCTGACAAATTTTTCAAGAAGTCAATATGAAGAGGGAAGTTGTACTCACTCTTTTAAAAAAAGGAAAAAAGAAAAAAGAGGACATGTGTAAAGCTCAGTATAAGGAATTATTAGGCTCATGCAAATCCAACCTCCGAAAAGGTTTCACCGCACACCAGTCAAATGACCATCAGCAAAAAGTCTACAAACTATAAATGCTGAAGGGGTTTTAGAGAACTGTGTACCTCCTAGCTGCTGGTGGGATGGAAAGTGGTAACAGCACTAATGAAAACTGAATGGAGCTGCTTTAAAAGGTAAAAATTGAGCTACCATATGATCCGGCAGGGCCCCTTCTGGGCCTATAACCTAAGACCACCAGAATCGGAAAGACAGAGGCAGGCAAATGTGCACTGCAGCAATATTTAAATAGCCAAGACATGGACGCAAAAAAAAAAGGTCCATAAACCGATGAATGGACAAAGAAGACGTGGTATATGTACGGAATGGAATGTTAGCCACGAAAAAAATCAAACAGTGCCGTTTGCAGCACCACAGACGAGCCTACAGATAATCACACAACGTGAAGTAAGTCAAAATGCGAAAGACAAATGTCCCATGATATCACTTATGTTATCTGAAAATTCATAAAAATGAACATATTTCCATAGAGAAAGACAGTCTCAGATTGAGAAGGCAAACTTATGGTTAAGCCAGTGAAAAGGTGTGACGAATGCATAAATTCGGATATTGGGTTAACAAACATATACTAATACATATAAAATATATCATCACCCAAGACCTATGGAATACCAAGAGGGGTCTACTCAACACTCTGTAATAACCTACATGGAAAAGGACACAAAGATCAAGATATATATATATGTGTAGGTGTAAATGAACAAGATTCTGCACACCTAGAACAAACGACATTTTGAAATCCAATTTGCTCTGATCAATACTAAAAATTAAAGACATAAACAAGAATTAAGGAGGCTGAAACTTATGGGGGCTTGTCCTGGCACATTCCACTCTAATCTGCAACCTAAAAGCACAACTTGCAGGAAGGTTCTGTTTCCCTAGCAAGCAGAGTTGGTAACGCAGAAATGCTGCCACCCTAAGGCCGTTTCCTCAAACAGCAGCTTTAAATCCACTGCTAATGGTCACTAATATTGCCAAGGACTGCAGGGGTGTAAACGAGACATGCCCTCCAAAAATGTCCTGGGGTACGGAATGGCCAAAAAATTCAAACACAGCAAATTTTTCAACAAGGCAATTTGAAGGATGTTGATAAAAGCTCGACATCAGGAATTATTAGACACATGCAAATCCAACCTACCCAAAGGTATCACCTCACACCGGTCAGAATGACCATCAGCAAAAAGTCTACAAACAGTAGATGTTGAAGAAGTTGTGGAGAATAGCATAACCTCTAGGTCTAAGTGGGATGTAAACTGGTAAGAGCCAATAAAAGGAATAGAATGGCAGTGCGTTTGAAGGTAAAAATTGAGTTACCATATGATCCAGAAGGCCCACTATTGGGCCTGTAACCTGTGAAGGCCAGAATCAAAAAGACACAGGATGGAAAATCGTGTAGTGCATCAGTATTTACAATAGCCAAGACATGGAAGCAACAAAAATGTCCATCATCAGATGAATGGACGAAAAAGAGGTCCACGTACACAATGCAATATTAGACAGGGAAAAGAATGAAACAATGCTGTTTGCAGCACCATAGATGAGGCTAGAGATAATCACACATCTTGAAGTAAGTCAGAAAGCGAGAGACACATATCCTATGATATCACGTATAGGTGTTATCTAAAAATTGATATTAATGAACTTATTTCCACAGAGAAGGACACTCACGTATTCAGAACACAAACTTGTGGTTAACCAAGCGGAAAGGTGTGACGAATGTATAACGGAGGATATTGGGTTTTAACAGACATATGCTAATACTTATAAAATATAGAATCACCAAAAACATACCGAATACCAAGAGAGGTCTACACAACATTCTGTCATTACCTATATGGGACAGGATCCAAACATGAAAAGATGTATGTATCAATGAAACAGATTCTGTACACCTAGAACAAACACAACATTGCAATCAAATTTGCTCTGATAAAAATGAAAATTAAACTAAGAATACCAACAACAAATAAGTAGCCATAAGTTTTGGGGGGTTTGTCCTGGCACATTCCACTCTAATTTACAACCTACAAACAGGACTTCCAGGAAGGCTCTGTTGCCCTAGTAACCAGAGTTGGGAGTATAGACATGCGGCCGCCTTGTGGCCGTTTCCTGTAACAGCAGCTTTAAACCCAGTGCTAATGGGTACTTAATATTCACAATTACTACAGAGTTGTAAATGACACCTGCCCTCAAAAAATATCCAGGTGTAGGTAATGGCCACAGGAATTCAGAACACGGCAAATTTTTCAAGGAAACAATTTGAAGAGGTAAGTTTTTCTGTTTAACTTTAAAAAAAAAAAGAAAAGAAAACGGACGTGGATTAAAAGCTCAATATCAGGAAGTATTAGATGCATGCAAATCTAAACTACACAAAGGTATCACCACCCAACACTCCAAATGCCATCAGTAAAAAGTCTACAAACAATAAATGCTGAAGGGGTTTTAGAGGACTGTGTACCCTCTAGTTGCTGGTGGGATGTCAACTGGTAACAGCCAGTAGTGAGAACAGAATGGAGGTGCGTTTAAAGGTAAAAATTAGACTACCATATGATCTGGTAGGCCCACTGCTGGGCCTATCCCCGGAGAAGACCAGAATCCAAAAGACACAGGCTGGCAATCCTGCACTGCATCAATATTTAGCATAGCCAAGAGTGGGAAGAAACCAAAATGTCCATCAACAGATGAATGCCCAAAGAAGAACTGGTCCATGTACACAATGGAATATTCAGCATGGAAAAGAATGAAACACTGCTCTTTGCAGCACCATAGGTGAGCCTAGATATAATCACAGAACATGAGGTAAGTCGGAAAGCAGACGACAAATATCCTGTGATATCACTTATAGGCGTTACCTAACAACTGACACAAATGAACATATTTCCACAGAGAAAGACACTCACGGACTTGGAAAACAAACTATGGTTATGTAAAAGGAAAGCTGGGAGCAATGGATAAATGAAGATTAGGGTTACCATACGTATACAAATACATATTAAATACATATATCAAAAAGACCAACCATCTACCAAGGAAGGTCTACTGAACTCGCTGTAATAATTTATACGGGGGCTTCCCTGGTGGCGCCGTGGTTAAGAATCCGCCTGCCAGTGCAGGGGACATGGGTTCGATCCCTGGTCCAGGAAGATCCCACATGCTGCAGAGCAAATAAGCCCGTGCACCACAACTACTGAGCCTGCGCTCTAGAGCCCAGGAGCCACAACTACTGAGCCCATGTGCCACAACTACTGAAGCCCGCATGCCTAGAGACCATGCTCTGCAACAAGACAAGCCACTGCAGGGAGAAGCCCGTGCAGCGCAATGGAGAGTAGCCCCCACTCACCGCAACTAGAGAAAGCCCACATGCAGCAGCGAAGATCCAACTCAGCCAAAAATAAATAATTAAATTAAATAAATTTATTAAAAAAATAATAGTAATTTACATGGGAAGAGGATCTGCACATGAATAGATATATATAATATTCAATTGAACCTGATTGTGCACACCTGGAACAAACACTATTCTAATCATTACCCCAATTTAAAAAATTAAAACCACGAACAACAATTAATGAGACATAAACTTATTGGGGTTATCCCTGGCACATTCCATTCTAATTTACAACCTAGGAAAACCACTTTCAGGAAGGCTCTTCTGCCCTCGTAACCAGATTTGGGAATGGAGAAATGCTGCCGCCTGGTGGCCGTTTCCTACAAAAGCAGCTTTAAACACAGGGCTAACGGTCACTTAAGATTCACAGGAATTGTAGGGCTGTCAATGACACGTGTCGTCAAAAAATGTCCTGGGTAGGTAATGGCCAAAAAAGTTCACAACACAGAGAATTTTTCAAGAAAACAATTTGAAGAGGTAAGTTTTACTCACTCTTTTATTTCCAAAAACAAAGAGGAACATGGATAAAAGCTCAATATCAGGCATTATTGGTTGGATGCAAATCCAAACTACAAAAAGATGTCGCCACCCAATATTCAAAATGCCATCAGTAAAAAGTCTACAAACTATGAATGCTGACGGGTGTGTGGAGAAATGCATACCCGCTATGCTGTTGGTTGGAAGTAAACTGGTAACAGCTAATTAGGAGAACAGAATGGAGCTGCATTTAAAAGGTAAAAATTGAGCTACCATATGATGCGGCCGATCCCTTAATGGGCCTATACCTTAAGAAGACCAGAATCGGAAAGACACAGACAGGCAAACATGCACTGCAGCAATATTTACAATAGCCTAGACATGCAAGCAAACAAGATGTCCATCAACAGACAAATGGACAAAGAAGAAGTAGTGTATGTACCGATTTGAATATTAGCCTCGGAATAAAATGAACAATGCCATTTTCATGACTACAGATGAGCCTAGAAATAATCATATTAGGTCAAGTAAGTGAAAAGGCAATCACAAATATCCCATGATATCATTTATAGATGTTATCCTAAGATTGCTACCAATGAACATATTTCCACAGAGAAAGACACTCACAGACTTATAAACAAACTAATGGTTAACCAAAATGAAAGGTGGGAGGATCGATAAATTAGGATTATGGGGGTAACATACATATACTAATATATGTTAACATACATACATTAACGTATGTTAAATGTCTATAAACATATAAACTATATGAATTCTATAATCTCCAATATATATAAAGTATATAATGACCAAACACCTACCAAATACCAAGGGAGGTCGACTCAACACTCTGTAATAACATACATGGTAACAGGATCCGAAGATGAACAGATATATGCATGAATAATTGACCAGATTCTGTACTGCCAGACAATCACAAGACTCTAATCAAAATTACTCCAGTCAGAAATATAAATTCAATGTAAAAAACCAACATAAGTAAGGAGAAATAAACTGGGGGTTTGTCTGAGCACATTCTACTCTAATTTACAACCGAGAAACACGACGTCCAGGAAGACTCTGTTGCCCTAGTAACAAGAGTTGAGAACGTAATAATGCTGCCGCTTTGTGGCTGTTTCCCACAGCAGCAGCTTTCAACACGGTGCTAATGGTCACTTAACATTCACAAGGACTGCAGGGCTGTAAATGACACCTGCCCTCAAAAAATGCCCTGGGGTAGGGAATAGCCAAGAAAATTCAACACCTGACAAATTTTTCAAGAAGTCAATATGAAGAGGGAAGTTGTACTCACTCTTTTAAAAAAAGGAAAAAAGAAAAAAGAGGACATGTGTAAAGCTCAGTATAAGGAATTATTAGGCTCATGCAAATCCAACCTCCGAAAAGGTTTCACCGCACACCAGTCAAATGACCATCAGCAAAAAGTCTACAAACTATAAATGCTGAAGGGGTTTTAGAGAACTGTGTACCTTCTAGCTGCTGGTGGGATGGAAAGTGGTAACAGCACTAATGAAAACTGAATGGAGCTGCTTTAAAAGGTAAAAATTGAGCTACCATATGATCCGGCAGGGCCCCTTCTGGGCCTATAACCTAAGACCACCAGAATCGGAAAGACAGAGGCAGGCAAATGTGCACTGCAGCAATATTTAAATAGCCAAGACATGGACGCAAAAAAAAAAGGTCCATAAACCGATGAATGGACAAAGAAGACGTGGTATATGTACAGAATGGAATGTTAGCCACGAAAAAAATCAAACAGTGCCGTTTGCAGCACCACAGACGAGCCTACAGATAATCACACAACGTGAAGTAAGTCAAAATGCGAAAGACAAATGTCCCATGATATCACTTATGTTATCTGAAAATTCATAAAAATGAACATATTTCCATAGAGAAAGACAGTCTCAGATTGAGAAGGCAAACTTATGGTTAAGCCAGTGAAAAGGTGTGACGAATGCATAAATTCGGATATTGGGTTAACAAACATATACTAATACATATAAAATATATCATCACCCAAGACCTATGGAATACCAAGAGGGGTCTACTCAACACTCTGTAATAACCTACATGGAAAAGGACACAAAGATCAAGATATATATATATGTGTAGGTGTAAATGAACAAGATTCTGCACACCTAGAACAAACGACATTTTGAAATCCAATTTGCTCTGATCAATACTAAAAATTAAAGACATAAACAAGAATTAAGGAGGCTGAAACTTATGGGGGCTTGTCCTGGCACATTCCACTCTAATCTGCAACCTAAAAGCACAACTTGCAGGAAGGTTCTGTTTCCCTAGCAAGCAGAGTTGGTAACGCAGAAATGCTGCCACCCTAAGGCCGTTTCCTCAAACAGCAGCTTTAAATCCACTGCTAATGGTCACTAATATTGCCAAGGACTGCAGGGGTGTAAACGAGACATGCCCTCCAAAAATGTCCTGGGGTACGGAATGGCCAAAAAATTCAAACACAGCAAATTTTTCAACAAGGCAATTTGAAGGATGTTGATAAAAGCTCGACATCAGGAATTATTAGACACATGCAAATCCAACCTACCCAAAGGTATCACCTCACACCGGTCAGAATGACCATCAGCAAAAAGTCTACAAACAGTAGATGTTGAAGAAGTTGTGGAGAATAGCATAACCTCTAGGTCTAAGTGGGATGTAAACTGGTAAGAGCCAATAAAAGGAATAGAATGGCAGTGCGTTTGAAGGTAAAAATTGAGTTACCATATGATCCAGAAGGCCCACTATTGGGCCTGTAACCTGTGAAGGCCAGAATCAAAAAGACACAGGATGGAAAATCGTGTAGTGCATCAGTATTTACAATAGCCAAGACATGGAAGCAACAAAAATGTCCATCATCAGATGAATGGACGAAAAAGAGGTCCACGTACACAATGCAATATTAGACAGGGAAAAGAATGAAACAATGCTGTTTGCAGCACCATAGATGAGGCTAGAGATAATCACACATCTTGAAGTAAGTCAGAAAGCGAGAGACACATATCCTATGATATCACGTATAGGTGTTATCTAAAAATTGATATTAATGAACTTATTTCCACAGAGAAGGACACTCACGTATTCAGAACACAAACTTGTGGTTAACCAAGCGGAAAGGTGTGACGAATGTATAACGGAGGATATTGGGTTTTAACAGACATATGCTAATACTTATAAAATATAGAATCACCAAAAACATACCGAATACCAAGAGAGGTCTACACAACATTCTGTCATTACCTATATGGGACAGGATCCAAACATGAAAAGATGTATGTATCAATGAAACAGATTCTGTACACCTAGAACAAACACAACATTGCAATCAAATTTGCTCTGATAAAAATGAAAATTAAACTAAGAATACCAACAACAAATAAGTAGCCATAAGTTTTGGGGGGTTTGCCCTGGCACATTCCACTCTAATTTACAACCTACAAACAGGACTTCCAGGAAGGCTCTGTTGCCCTAGTAACCAGAGTTGGGAGTATAGACATGCGGCCGCCTTGTGGCCGTTTCCTGTAACAGCAGCTTTAAACCCAGTGCTAATGGGTACTTAATATTCACAATTACTACAGAGTTGTAAATGACACCTGCCCTCAAAAAATATCCAGGTGTAGGTAATGGCCACAGGAATTCAGAACACGGCAAATTTTTCAAGGAAACAATTTGAAGAGGTAAGTTTTTCTGTTGAACTTTAAAAAAAAAAGAAAAGAAAACGGACGTGGATTAAAAGCTCAATATCAGGAAGTATTAGATGCATGCAAATCTAAACTACACAAAGGTATCACCACCCAACACTCCAAATGCCATCAGTAAAAAGTCTACAAACAATAAATGCTGAAGGGGTTTTAGAGGACTGTGTACCCTCTAGTTGCTGGTGGGATGTCAACTGGTAACAGCCAGTAGTGAGAACAGAATGGAGGTGCGTTTAAAGGTAAAAATTAGACTACCATATGATCTGGTAGGCCCACTGCTGGGCCTATCCCCGGAGAAGACCAGAATCCAAAAGACACAGGCTGGCAATCCTGCACTGCATCAATATTTAGCATAGCCAAGAGTGGGAAGAAACCAAAATGTCCATCAACAGATGAATGCCCAAAGAAGAACTGGTCCATGTACACAATGGAATATTCAGCATGGAAAAGAATGAAACACTGCTCTTTGCAGCACCATAGGTGAGCCTAGATATAATCACAGAACATGAGGTAAGTCGGAAAGCAGACGACAAATATCCTGTGATATCACTTATAGGCGTTACCTAACAACTGACACAAATGAACATATTTCCACAGAGAAAGACACTCACGGACTTGGAAAACAAACTATGGTTATGTAAAAGGAAAGCTGGGAGCAATGGATAAATGAAGATTAGGGTTACCATACGTATACAAATACATATTAAATACATATCTCAAAAAGACCAACCATCTACCAAGGAAGGTCTACTGAACTCGCTGTAATAATTTATACGGGGGCTTCCCTGGTGGCGCCGTGGTTAAGAATCCGCCTGCCAGTGCAGGGGACATGGGTTCGATCCCTGGTCCAGGAAGATCCCACATGCTGCAGAGCAAATAAGCCCGTGCACCACAACTACTGAGCCTGCGCTCTAGAGCCCAGGAGCCACAACTACTGAGCCCATGTGCCACAACTACTGAAGCCCGCATGCCTAGAGACCATGCTCTGCAACAAGACAAGCCACTGCAGGGAGAAGCCCGTGCAGCGCAATGGAGAGTAGCCCCCACTCACCGCAACTAGAGAAAGCCCACATGCAGCAGCGAAGATCCAACTCAGCCAAAAATAAATAATTAAATTAAATAAATTTATTAAAAAAATAATAGTAATTTACATGGGAAGAGGATCTGCACATGAATAGATATATATAATATTCAATTGAACCTGATTGTGCACACCTGGAACAAACACTATTCTAATCATTACCCCAATTTAAAAAATTAAAACCACGAACAACAATTAATGAGACATAAACTTATTGGGGTTATCCCTGGCACATTCCATTCTAATTTACAACCTAGGAAAACCACTTTCAGGAAGGCTCTTCTGCCCTCGTAACCAGATTTGGGAATGGAGAAATGCTGCCGCCTGGTGGCCGTTTCCTACAAAAGCAGCTTTAAACACAGGGCTAACGGTCACTTAAGATTCACAGGAATTGTAGGGCTGTCAATGACACGTGTCGTCAAAAAATGTCCTGGGTAGGTAATGGCCAAAAAAGTTCACAACACAGAGAATTTTTCAAGAAAACAATTTGAAGAGGTAAGTTTTACTCACTCTTTTATTTCCAAAAACAAAGAGGAACATGGATAAAAGCTCAATATCAGGCATTATTGGTTGGATGCAAATCCAAACTACAAAAAGATGTCGCCACCCAATATTCAAAATGCCATCAGTAAAAAGTCTACAAACTATGAATGCTGACGGGTGTGTGGAGAAATGCATACCCGCTATGCTGTTGGTTGGAAGTAAACTGGTAACAGCTAATTAGGAGAACAGAATGGAGCTGCATTTAAAAGGTAAAAATTGAGCTACCATATGATGCGGCCGATCCCTTAATGGGCCTATACCTTAAGAAGACCAGAATCGGAAAGACACAGACAGGCAAACATGCACTGCAGCAATATTTACAATAGCCTAGACATGCAAGCAAACAAGATGTCCATCAACAGACAAATGGACAAAGAAGAAGTAGTGTATGTACCGATTTGAATATTAGCCTCGGAATAAAATGAACAATGCCATTTTCATGACTACAGATGAGCCTAGAAATAATCATATTAGGTCAAGTAAGTGAAAAGGCAATCACAAATATCCCATGATATCATTTATAGATGTTATCCTAAGATTGCTACCAATGAACATATTTCCACAGAGAAAGACACTCACAGACTTATAAACAAACTAATGGTTAACCAAAATGAAAGGTGGGAGGATCGATAAATTAGGATTATGGGGGTAACATACATATACTAATATATGTTAACATACATACATTAACGTATGTTAAATGTCTATAAACATATAAACTATATGAATTCTATAATCTCCAATATATATAAAGTATATAATGACCAAACACCTACCAAATACCAAGGGAGGTCGACTCAACACTCTGTAATAACATACATGGTAACAGGATCCGAAGATGAACAGATATATGCATGAATAATTGACCAGATTCTGTACTGCCAGACAATCACAAGACTCTAATCAAAATTACTCCAGTCAGAAATATAAATTCAATGTAAAAAACCAACATAAGTAAGGAGAAATAAACTGGGGGTTTGTCTGAGCACATTCTACTCTAATTTACAACCGAGAAACACGACGTCCAGGAAGACTCTGTTGCCCTAGTAACAAGAGTTGAGAACGTAATAATGCTGCCGCTTTGTGGCTGTTTCCCACAGCAGCAGCTTTCAACACGGTGCTAATGGTCACTTAACATTCACAAGGACTGCAGGGCTGTAAATGACACCTGCCCTCAAAAAATGCCCTGGGGTAGGGAATAGCCAAGAAAATTCAACACCTGACAAATTTTTCAAGAAGTCAATATGAAGAGGGAAGTTGTACTCACTCTTTTAAAAAAAGGAAAAAAGAAAAAAGAGGACATGTGTAAAGCTCAGTATAAGGAATTATTAGGCTCATGCAAATCCAACCTCCGAAAAGGTTTCACCGCACACCAGTCAAATGACCATCAGCAAAAAGTCTACAAACTATAAATGCTGAAGGGGTTTTAGAGAACTGTGTACCTCCTAGCTGCTGGTGGGATGGAAAGTGGTAACAGCACTAATGAAAACTGAATGGAGCTGCTTTAAAAGGTAAAAATTGAGCTACCATATGATCCGGCAGGGCCCCTTCTGGGCCTATAACCTAAGACCACCAGAATCGGAAAGACAGAGGCAGGCAAATGTGCACTGCAGCAATATTTAAATAGCCAAGACATGGACGCAAAAAAAAAAGGTCCATAAACCGATGAATGGACAAAGAAGACGTGGTATATGTACGGAATGGAATGTTAGCCACGAAAAAAATCAAACAGTGCCGTTTGCAGCACCACAGACGAGCCTACAGATAATCACACAACGTGAAGTAAGTCAAAATGCGAAAGACAAATGTCCCATGATATCACTTATGTTATCTGAAAATTCATAAAAATGAACATATTTCCATAGAGAAAGACAGTCTCAGATTGAGAAGGCAAACTTATGGTTAAGCCAGTGAAAAGGTGTGACGAATGCATAAATTCGGATATTGGGTTAACAAACATATACTAATACATATAAAATATATCATCACCCAAGACCTATGGAATACCAAGAGGGGTCTACTCAACACTCTGTAATAACCTACATGGAAAAGGACACAAAGATCAAGATATATATATATGTGTAGGTGTAAATGAACAAGATTCTGCACACCTAGAACAAACGACATTTTGAAATCCAATTTGCTCTGATCAATACTAAAAATTAAAGACATAAACAAGAATTAAGGAGGCTGAAACTTATGGGGGCTTGTCCTGGCACATTCCACTCTAATCTGCAACCTAAAAGCACAACTTGCAGGAAGGTTCTGTTTCCCTAGCAAGCAGAGTTGGTAACGCAGAAATGCTGCCACCCTAAGGCCGTTTCCTCAAACAGCAGCTTTAAATCCACTGCTAATGGTCACTAATATTGCCAAGGACTGCAGGGGTGTAAACGAGACATGCCCTCCAAAAATGTCCTGGGGTACGGAATGGCCAAAAAATTCAAACACAGCAAATTTTTCAACAAGGCAATTTGAAGGATGTTGATAAAAGCTCGACATCAGGAATTATTAGACACATGCAAATCCAACCTACCCAAAGGTATCACCTCACACCGGTCAGAATGACCATCAGCAAAAAGTCTACAAACAGTAGATGTTGAAGAAGTTGTGGAGAATAGCATAACCTCTAGGTCTAAGTGGGATGTAAACTGGTAAGAGCCAATAAAAGGAATAGAATGGCAGTGCGTTTGAAGGTAAAAATTGAGTTACCATATGATCCAGAAGGCCCACTATTGGGCCTGTAACCTGTGAAGGCCAGAATCAAAAAGACACAGGATGGAAAATCGTGTAGTGCATCAGTATTTACAATAGCCAAGACATGGAAGCAACAAAAATGTCCATCATCAGATGAATGGACGAAAAAGAGGTCCACGTACACAATGCAATATTAGACAGGGAAAAGAATGAAACAATGCTGTTTGCAGCACCATAGATGAGGCTAGAGATAATCACACATCTTGAAGTAAGTCAGAAAGCGAGAGACACATATCCTATGATATCACGTATAGGTGTTATCTAAAAATTGATATTAATGAACTTATTTCCACAGAGAAGGACACTCACGTATTCAGAACACAAACTTGTGGTTAACCAAGCGGAAAGGTGTGACGAATGTATAACGGAGGATATTGGGTTTTAACAGACATATGCTAATACTTATAAAATATAGAATCACCAAAAACATACCGAATACCAAGAGAGGTCTACACAACATTCTGTCATTACCTATATGGGACAGGATCCAAACATGAAAAGATGTATGTATCAATGAAACAGATTCTGTACACCTAGAACAAACACAACATTGCAATCAAATTTGCTCTGATAAAAATGAAAATTAAACTAAGAATACCAACAACAAATAAGTAGCCATAAGTTTTGGGGGGTTTGTCCTGGCACATTCCACTCTAATTTACAACCTACAAACAGGACTTCCAGGAAGGCTCTGTTGCCCTAGTAACCAGAGTTGGGAGTATAGACATGCGGCCGCCTTGTGGCCGTTTCCTGTAACAGCAGCTTTAAACCCAGTGCTAATGGGTACTTAATATTCACAATTACTACAGAGTTGTAAATGACACCTGCCCTCAAAAAATATCCAGGTGTAGGTAATGGCCACAGGAATTCAGAACACGGCAAATTTTTCAAGGAAACAATTTGAAGAGGTAAGTTTTTCTGTTGAACTTTAAAAAAAAAAGAAAAGAAAACGGACGTGGATTAAAAGCTCAATATCAGGAAGTATTAGATGCATGCAAATCTAAACTACACAAAGGTATCACCACCCAACACTCCAAATGCCATCAGTAAAAAGTCTACAAACAATAAATGCTGAAGGGGTTTTAGAGGACTGTGTACCCTCTAGTTGCTGGTGGGATGTCAACTGGTAACAGCCAGTAGTGAGAACAGAATGGAGGTGCGTTTAAAGGTAAAAATTAGACTACCATATGATCTGGTAGGCCCACTGCTGGGCCTATCCCCGGAGAAGACCAGAATCCAAAAGACACAGGCTGGCAATCCTGCACTGCATCAATATTTAGCATAGCCAAGAGTGGGAAGAAACCAAAATGTCCATCAACAGATGAATGCCCAAAGAAGAACTGGTCCATGTACACAATGGAATATTCAGCATGGAAAAGAATGAAACACTGCTCTTTGCAGCACCATAGGTGAGCCTAGATATAATCACAGAACATGAGGTAAGTCGGAAAGCAGACGACAAATATCCTGTGATATCACTTATAGGCGTTACCTAACAACTGACACAAATGAACATATTTCCACAGAGAAAGACACTCACGGACTTGGAAAACAAACTATGGTTATGTAAAAGGAAAGCTGGGAGCAATGGATAAATGAAGATTAGGGTTACCATACGTATACAAATACATATTAAATACATATCTCAAAAAGACCAACCATCTACCAAGGAAGGTCTACTGAACTCGCTGTAATAATTTATACGGGGGCTTCCCTGGTGGCGCCGTGGTTAAGAATCCGCCTGCCAGTGCAGGGGACATGGGTTCGATCCCTGGTCCAGGAAGATCCCACATGCTGCAGAGCAAATAAGCCCGTGCACCACAACTACTGAGCCTGCGCTCTAGAGCCCAGGAGCCACAACTACTGAGCCCATGTGCCACAACTACTGAAGCCCGCATGCCTAGAGACCATGCTCTGCAACAAGACAAGCCACTGCAGGGAGAAGCCCGTGCAGCGCAATGGAGAGTAGCCCCCACTCACCGCAACTAGAGAAAGCCCACATGCAGCAGCGAAGATCCAACTCAGCCAAAAATAAATAATTAAATTAAATAAATTTATTAAAAAAATAATAGTAATTTACATGGGAAGAGGATCTGCACATGAATAGATATATATAATATTCAATTGAACCTGATTGTGCACACCTGGAACAAACACTATTCTAATCATTACCCCAATTTAAAAAATTAAAACCACGAACAACAATTAATGAGACATAAACTTATTGGGGTTATCCCTGGCACATTCCATTCTAATTTACAACCTAGGAAAACCACTTTCAGGAAGGCTCTTCTGCCCTCGTAACCAGATTTGGGAATGGAGAAATGCTGCCGCCTGGTGGCCGTTTCCTACAAAAGCAGCTTTAAACACAGGGCTAACGGTCACTTAAGATTCACAGGAATTGTAGGGCTGTCAATGACACGTGTCGTCAAAAAATGTCCTGGGTAGGTAATGGCCAAAAAAGTTCACAACACAGAGAATTTTTCAAGAAAACAATTTGAAGAGGTAAGTTTTACTCACTCTTTTATTTCCAAAAACAAAGAGGAACATGGATAAAAGCTCAATATCAGGCATTATTGGTTGGATGCAAATCCAAACTACAAAAAGATGTCGCCACCCAATATTCAAAATGCCATCAGTAAAAAGTCTACAAACTATGAATGCTGACGGGTGTGTGGAGAAATGCATACCCGCTATGCTGTTGGTTGGAAGTAAACTGGTAACAGCTAATTAGGAGAACAGAATGGAGCTGCATTTAAAAGGTAAAAATTGAGCTACCATATGATGCGGCCGATCCCTTAATGGGCCTATACCTTAAGAAGACCAGAATCGGAAAGACACAGACAGGCAAACATGCACTGCAGCAATATTTACAATAGCCTAGACATGCAAGCAAACAAGATGTCCATCAACAGACAAATGGACAAAGAAGAAGTAGTGTATGTACCGATTTGAATATTAGCCTCGGAATAAAATGAACAATGCCATTTTCATGACTACAGATGAGCCTAGAAATAATCATATTAGGTCAAGTAAGTGAAAAGGCAATCACAAATATCCCATGATATCATTTATAGATGTTATCCTAAGATTGCTACCAATGAACATATTTCCACAGAGAAAGACACTCACAGACTTATAAACAAACTAATGGTTAACCAAAATGAAAGGTGGGAGGATCGATAAATTAGGATTATGGGGGTAACATACATATACTAATATATGTTAACATACATACATTAACGTATGTTAAATGTCTATAAACATATAAACTATATGAATTCTATAATCTCCAATATATATAAAGTATATAATGACCAAACACCTACCAAATACCAAGGGAGGTCGACTCAACACTCTGTAATAACATACATGGTAACAGGATCCGAAGATGAACAGATATATGCATGAATAATTGACCAGATTCTGTACTGCCAGACAATCACAAGACTCTAATCAAAATTACTCCAGTCAGAAATATAAATTCAATGTAAAAAACCAACATAAGTAAGGAGAAATAAACTGGGGGTTTGTCTGAGCACATTCTACTCTAATTTACAACCGAGAAACACGACGTCCAGGAAGACTCTGTTGCCCTAGTAACAAGAGTTGAGAACGTAATAATGCTGCCGCTTTGTGGCTGTTTCCCACAGCAGCAGCTTTCAACACGGTGCTAATGGTCACTTAACATTCACAAGGACTGCAGGGCTGTAAATGACACCTGCCCTCAAAAAATGCCCTGGGGTAGGGAATAGCCAAGAAAATTCAACACCTGACAAATTTTTCAAGAAGTCAATATGAAGAGGGAAGTTGTACTCACTCTTTTAAAAAAAGGAAAAAAGAAAAAAGAGGACATGTGTAAAGCTCAGTATAAGGAATTATTAGGCTCATGCAAATCCAACCTCCGAAAAGGTTTCACCGCACACCAGTCAAATGACCATCAGCAAAAAGTCTACAAACTATAAATGCTGAAGGGGTTTTAGAGAACTGTGTACCTCCTAGCTGCTGGTGGGATGGAAAGTGGTAACAGCACTAATGAAAACTGAATGGAGCTGCTTTAAAAGGTAAAAATTGAGCTACCATATGATCCGGCAGGGCCCCTTCTGGGCCTATAACCTAAGACCACCAGAATCGGAAAGACAGAGGCAGGCAAATGTGCACTGCAGCAATATTTAAATAGCCAAGACATGGACGCAAAAAAAAAAGGTCCATAAACCGATGAATGGACAAAGAAGACGTGGTATATGTACGGAATGGAATGTTAGCCACGAAAAAAATCAAACAGTGCCGTTTGCAGCACCACAGACGAGCCTACAGATAATCACACAACGTGAAGTAAGTCAAAATGCGAAAGACAAATGTCCCATGATATCACTTATGTTATCTGAAAATTCATAAAAATGAACATATTTCCATAGAGAAAGACAGTCTCAGATTGAGAAGGCAAACTTATGGTTAAGCCAGTGAAAAGGTGTGACGAATGCATAAATTCGGATATTGGGTTAACAAACATATACTAATACATATAAAATATATCATCACCCAAGACCTATGGAATACCAAGAGGGGTCTACTCAACACTCTGTAATAACCTACATGGAAAAGGACACAAAGATCAAGATATATATATATGTGTAGGTGTAAATGAACAAGATTCTGCACACCTAGAACAAACGACATTTTGAAATCCAATTTGCTCTGATCAATACTAAAAATTAAAGACATAAACAAGAATTAAGGAGGCTGAAACTTATGGGGGCTTGTCCTGGCACATTCCACTCTAATCTGCAACCTAAAAGCACAACTTGCAGGAAGGTTCTGTTTCCCTAGCAAGCAGAGTTGGTAACGCAGAAATGCTGCCACCCTAAGGCCGTTTCCTCAAACAGCAGCTTTAAATCCACTGCTAATGGTCACTAATATTGCCAAGGACTGCAGGGGTGTAAACGAGACATGCCCTCCAAAAATGTCCTGGGGTACGGAATGGCCAAAAAATTCAAACACAGCAAATTTTTCAACAAGGCAATTTGAAGGATGTTGATAAAAGCTCGACATCAGGAATTATTAGACACATGCAAATCCAACCTACCCAAAGGTATCACCTCACACCGGTCAGAATGACCATCAGCAAAAAGTCTACAAACAGTAGATGTTGAAGAAGTTGTGGAGAATAGCATAACCTCTAGGTCTAAGTGGGATGTAAACTGGTAAGAGCCAATAAAAGGAATAGAATGGCAGTGCGTTTGAAGGTAAAAATTGAGTTACCATATGATCCAGAAGGCCCACTATTGGGCCTGTAACCTGTGAAGGCCAGAATCAAAAAGACACAGGATGGAAAATCGTGTAGTGCATCAGTATTTACAATAGCCAAGACATGGAAGCAACAAAAATGTCCATCATCAGATGAATGGACGAAAAAGAGGTCCACGTACACAATGCAATATTAGACAGGGAAAAGAATGAAACAATGCTGTTTGCAGCACCATAGATGAGGCTAGAGATAATCACACATCTTGAAGTAAGTCAGAAAGCGAGAGACACATATCCTATGATATCACGTATAGGTGTTATCTAAAAATTGATATTAATGAACTTATTTCCACAGAGAAGGACACTCACGTATTCAGAACACAAACTTGTGGTTAACCAAGCGGAAAGGTGTGACGAATGTATAACGGAGGATATTGGGTTTTAACAGACATATGCTAATACTTATAAAATATAGAATCACCAAAAACATACCGAATACCAAGAGAGGTCTACACAACATTCTGTCATTACCTATATGGGACAGGATCCAAACATGAAAAGATGTATGTATCAATGAAACAGATTCTGTACACCTAGAACAAACACAACATTGCAATCAAATTTGCTCTGATAAAAATGAAAATTAAACTAAGAATACCAACAACAAATAAGTAGCCATAAGTTTTGGGGGGTTTGTCCTGGCACATTCCACTCTAATTTACAACCTACAAACAGGACTTCCAGGAAGGCTCTGTTGCCCTAGTAACCAGAGTTGGGAGTATAGACATGCGGCCGCCTTGTGGCCGTTTCCTGTAACAGCAGCTTTAAACCCAGTGCTAATGGGTACTTAATATTCACAATTACTACAGAGTTGTAAATGACACCTGCCCTCAAAAAATATCCAGGTGTAGGTAATGGCCACAGGAATTCAGAACACGGCAAATTTTTCAAGGAAACAATTTGAAGAGGTAAGTTTTTCTGTTGAACTTTAAAAAAAAAAGAAAAGAAAACGGACGTGGATTAAAAGCTCAATATCAGGAAGTATTAGATGCATGCAAATCTAAACTACACAAAGGTATCACCACCCAACACTCCAAATGCCATCAGTAAAAAGTCTACAAACAATAAATGCTGAAGGGGTTTTAGAGGACTGTGTACCCTCTAGTTGCTGGTGGGATGTCAACTGGTAACAGCCAGTAGTGAGAACAGAATGGAGGTGCGTTTAAAGGTAAAAATTAGACTACCATATGATCTGGTAGGCCCACTGCTGGGCCTATCCCCGGAGAAGACCAGAATCCAAAAGACACAGGCTGGCAATCCTGCACTGCATCAATATTTAGCATAGCCAAGAGTGGGAAGAAACCAAAATGTCCATCAACAGATGAATGCCCAAAGAAGAACTGGTCCATGTACACAATGGAATATTCAGCATGGAAAAGAATGAAACACTGCTCTTTGCAGCACCATAGGTGAGCCTAGATATAATCACAGAACATGAGGTAAGTCGGAAAGCAGACGACAAATATCCTGTGATATCACTTATAGGCGTTACCTAACAACTGACACAAATGAACATATTTCCACAGAGAAAGACACTCACGGACTTGGAAAACAAACTATGGTTATGTAAAAGGAAAGCTGGGAGCAATGGATAAATGAAGATTAGGGTTACCATACGTATACAAATACATATTAAATACATATATCAAAAAGACCAACCATCTACCAAGGAAGGTCTACTGAACTCGCTGTAATAATTTATACGGGGGCTTCCCTGGTGGCGCCGTGGTTAAGAATCCGCCTGCCAGTGCAGGGGACATGGGTTCGATCCCTGGTCCAGGAAGATCCCACATGCTGCAGAGCAAATAAGCCCGTGCACCACAACTACTGAGCCTGCGCTCTAGAGCCCAGGAGCCACAACTACTGAGCCCATGTGCCACAACTACTGAAGCCCGCATGCCTAGAGACCATGCTCTGCAACAAGACAAGCCACTGCAGGGAGAAGCCCGTGCAGCGCAATGGAGAGTAGCCCCCACTCACCGCAACTAGAGAAAGCCCACATGCAGCAGCGAAGATCCAACTCAGCCAAAAATAAATAATTAAATTAAATAAATTTATTAAAAAAATAATAGTAATTTACATGGGAAGAGGATCTGCACATGAATAGATATATATAATATTCAATTGAACCTGATTGTGCACACCTGGAACAAACACTATTCTAATCATTACCCCAATTTAAAAAATTAAAACCACGAACAACAATTAATGAGACATAAACTTATTGGGGTTATCCCTGGCACATTCCATTCTAATTTACAACCTAGGAAAACCACTTTCAGGAAGGCTCTTCTGCCCTCGTAACCAGATTTGGGAATGGAGAAATGCTGCCGCCTGGTGGCCGTTTCCTACAAAAGCAGCTTTAAACACAGGGCTAACGGTCACTTAAGATTCACAGGAATTGTAGGGCTGTCAATGACACGTGTCGTCAAAAAATGTCCTGGGTAGGTAATGGCCAAAAAAGTTCACAACACAGAGAATTTTTCAAGAAAACAATTTGAAGAGGTAAGTTTTACTCACTCTTTTATTTCCAAAAACAAAGAGGAACATGGATAAAAGCTCAATATCAGGCATTATTGGTTGGATGCAAATCCAAACTACAAAAAGATGTCGCCACCCAATATTCAAAATGCCATCAGTAAAAAGTCTACAAACTATGAATGCTGACGGGTGTGTGGAGAAATGCATACCCGCTATGCTGTTGGTTGGAAGTAAACTGGTAACAGCTAATTAGGAGAACAGAATGGAGCTGCATTTAAAAGGTAAAAATTGAGCTACCATATGATGCGGCCGATCCCTTAATGGGCCTATACCTTAAGAAGACCAGAATCGGAAAGACACAGACAGGCAAACATGCACTGCAGCAATATTTACAATAGCCTAGACATGCAAGCAAACAAGATGTCCATCAACAGACAAATGGACAAAGAAGAAGTAGTGTATGTACCGATTTGAATATTAGCCTCGGAATAAAATGAACAATGCCATTTTCATGACTACAGATGAGCCTAGAAATAATCATATTAGGTCAAGTAAGTGAAAAGGCAATCACAAATATCCCATGATATCATTTATAGATGTTATCCTAAGATTGCTACCAATGAACATATTTCCACAGAGAAAGACACTCACAGACTTATAAACAAACTAATGGTTAACCAAAATGAAAGGTGGGAGGATCGATAAATTAGGATTATGGGGGTAACATACATATACTAATATATGTTAACATACATACATTAACGTATGTTAAATGTCTATAAACATATAAACTATATGAATTCTATAATCTCCAATATATATAAAGTATATAATGACCAAACACCTACCAAATACCAAGGGAGGTCGACTCAACACTCTGTAATAACATACATGGTAACAGGATCCGAAGATGAACAGATATATGCATGAATAATTGACCAGATTCTGTACTGCCAGACAATCACAAGACTCTAATCAAAATTACTCCAGTCAGAAATATAAATTCAATGTAAAAAACCAACATAAGTAAGGAGAAATAAACTGGGGGTTTGTCTGAGCACATTCTACTCTAATTTACAACCGAGAAACACGACGTCCAGGAAGACTCTGTTGCCCTAGTAACAAGAGTTGAGAACGTAATAATGCTGCCGCTTTGTGGCTGTTTCCCACAGCAGCAGCTTTCAACACGGTGCTAATGGTCACTTAACATTCACAAGGACTGCAGGGCTGTAAATGACACCTGCCCTCAAAAAATGCCCTGGGGTAGGGAATAGCCAAGAAAATTCAACACCTGACAAATTTTTCAAGAAGTCAATATGAAGAGGGAAGTTGTACTCACTCTTTTAAAAAAAGGAAAAAAGAAAAAAGAGGACATGTGTAAAGCTCAGTATAAGGAATTATTAGGCTCATGCAAATCCAACCTCCGAAAAGGTTTCACCGCACACCAGTCAAATGACCATCAGCAAAAAGTCTACAAACTATAAATGCTGAAGGGGTTTTAGAGAACTGTGTACCTCCTAGCTGCTGGTGGGATGGAAAGTGGTAACAGCACTAATGAAAACTGAATGGAGCTGCTTTAAAAGGTAAAAATTGAGCTACCATATGATCCGGCAGGGCCCCTTCTGGGCCTATAACCTAAGACCACCAGAATCGGAAAGACAGAGGCAGGCAAATGTGCACTGCAGCAATATTTAAATAGCCAAGACATGGACGCAAAAAAAAAAGGTCCATAAACCGATGAATGGACAAAGAAGACGTGGTATATGTACGGAATGGAATGTTAGCCACGAAAAAAATCAAACAGTGCCGTTTGCAGCACCACAGACGAGCCTACAGATAATCACACAACGTGAAGTAAGTCAAAATGCGAAAGACAAATGTCCCATGATATCACTTATGTTATCTGAAAATTCATAAAAATGAACATATTTCCATAGAGAAAGACAGTCTCAGATTGAGAAGGCAAACTTATGGTTAAGCCAGTGAAAAGGTGTGACGAATGCATAAATTCGGATATTGGGTTAACAAACATATACTAATACATATAAAATATATCATCACCCAAGACCTATGGAATACCAAGAGGGGTCTACTCAACACTCTGTAATAACCTACATGGAAAAGGACACAAAGATCAAGATATATATATATGTGTAGGTGTAAATGAACAAGATTCTGCACACCTAGAACAAACGACATTTTGAAATCCAATTTGCTCTGATCAATACTAAAAATTAAAGACATAAACAAGAATTAAGGAGGCTGAAACTTATGGGGGCTTGTCCTGGCACATTCCACTCTAATCTGCAACCTAAAAGCACAACTTGCAGGAAGGTTCTGTTTCCCTAGCAAGCAGAGTTGGTAACGCAGAAATGCTGCCACCCTAAGGCCGTTTCCTCAAACAGCAGCTTTAAATCCACTGCTAATGGTCACTAATATTGCCAAGGACTGCAGGGGTGTAAACGAGACATGCCCTCCAAAAATGTCCTGGGGTACGGAATGGCCAAAAAATTCAAACACAGCAAATTTTTCAACAAGGCAATTTGAAGGATGTTGATAAAAGCTCGACATCAGGAATTATTAGACACATGCAAATCCAACCTACCCAAAGGTATCACCTCACACCGGTCAGAATGACCATCAGCAAAAAGTCTACAAACAGTAGATGTTGAAGAAGTTGTGGAGAATAGCATAACCTCTAGGTCTAAGTGGGATGTAAACTGGTAAGAGCCAATAAAAGGAATAGAATGGCAGTGCGTTTGAAGGTAAAAATTGAGTTACCATATGATCCAGAAGGCCCACTATTGGGCCTGTAACCTGTGAAGGCCAGAATCAAAAAGACACAGGATGGAAAATCGTGTAGTGCATCAGTATTTACAATAGCCAAGACATGGAAGCAACAAAAATGTCCATCATCAGATGAATGGACGAAAAAGAGGTCCACGTACACAATGCAATATTAGACAGGGAAAAGAATGAAACAATGCTGTTTGCAGCACCATAGATGAGGCTAGAGATAATCACACATCTTGAAGTAAGTCAGAAAGCGAGAGACACATATCCTATGATATCACGTATAGGTGTTATCTAAAAATTGATATTAATGAACTTATTTCCACAGAGAAGGACACTCACGTATTCAGAACACAAACTTGTGGTTAACCAAGCGGAAAGGTGTGACGAATGTATAACGGAGGATATTGGGTTTTAACAGACATATGCTAATACTTATAAAATATAGAATCACCAAAAACATACCGAATACCAAGAGAGGTCTACACAACATTCTGTCATTACCTATATGGGACAGGATCCAAACATGAAAAGATGTATGTATCAATGAAACAGATTCTGTACACCTAGAACAAACACAACATTGCAATCAAATTTGCTCTGATAAAAATGAAAATTAAACTAAGAATACCAACAACAAATAAGTAGCCATAAGTTTTGGGGGGTTTGCCCTGGCACATTCCACTCTAATTTACAACCTACAAACAGGACTTCCAGGAAGGCTCTGTTGCCCTAGTAACCAGAGTTGGGAGTATAGACATGCGGCCGCCTTGTGGCCGTTTCCTGTAACAGCAGCTTTAAACCCAGTGCTAATGGGTACTTAATATTCACAATTACTACAGAGTTGTAAATGACACCTGCCCTCAAAAAATATCCAGGTGTAGGTAATGGCCACAGGAATTCAGAACACGGCAAATTTTTCAAGGAAACAATTTGAAGAGGTAAGTTTTTCTGTTTAACTTTAAAAAAAAAAGAAAAGAAAACGGACGTGGATTAAAAGCTCAATATCAGGAAGTATTAGATGCATGCAAATCTAAACTACACAAAGGTATCACCACCCAACACTCCAAATGCCATCAGTAAAAAGTCTACAAACAATAAATGCTGAAGGGGTTTTAGAGGACTGTGTACCCTCTAGTTGCTGGTGGGATGTCAACTGGTAACAGCCAGTAGTGAGAACAGAATGGAGGTGCGTTTAAAGGTAAAAATTAGACTACCATATGATCTGGTAGGCCCACTGCTGGGCCTATCCCCGGAGAAGACCAGAATCCAAAAGACACAGGCTGGCAATCCTGCACTGCATCAATATTTAGCATAGCCAAGAGTGGGAAGAAACCAAAATGTCCATCAACAGATGAATGCCCAAAGAAGAACTGGTCCATGTACACAATGGAATATTCAGCATGGAAAAGAATGAAACACTGCTCTTTGCAGCACCATAGGTGAGCCTAGATATAATCACAGAACATGAGGTAAGTCGGAAAGCAGACGACAAATATCCTGTGATATCACTTATAGGCGTTACCTAACAACTGACACAAATGAACATATTTCCACAGAGAAAGACACTCACGGACTTGGAAAACAAACTATGGTTATGTAAAAGGAAAGCTGGGAGCAATGGATAAATGAAGATTAGGGTTACCATACGTATACAAATACATATTAAATACATATATCAAAAAGACCAACCATATACCAAGGAAGGTCTACTGAACTCGCTGTAATAATTTATACGGGGGCTTCCCTGGTGGCGCCGTGGTTAAGAATCCGCCTGCCAGTGCAGGGGACATGGGTTCGATCCCTGGTCCAGGAAGATCCCACATGCTGCAGAGCAAATAAGCCCGTGCACCACAACTACTGAGCCTGCGCTCTAGAGCCCAGGAGCCACAACTACTGAGCCCATGTGCCACAACTACTGAAGCCCGCATGCCTAGAGACCATGCTCTGCAACAAGACAAGCCACTGCAGGGAGAAGCCCGTGCAGCGCAATGGAGAGTAGCCCCCACTCACCGCAACTAGAGAAAGCCCACATGCAGCAGCGAAGATCCAACTCAGCCAAAAATAAATAATTAAATTAAATAAATTTATTAAAAAAATAATAGTAATTTACATGGGAAGAGGATCTGCACATGAATAGATATATATAATATTCAATTGAACCTGATTGTGCACACCTGGAACAAACACTATTCTAATCATTACCCCAATTTAAAAAATTAAAACCACGAACAACAATTAATGAGACATAAACTTATTGGGGTTATCCCTGGCACATTCCATTCTAATTTACAACCTAGGAAAACCACTTTCAGGAAGGCTCTTCTGCCCTCGTAACCAGATTTGGGAATGGAGAAATGCTGCCGCCTGGTGGCCGTTTCCTACAAAAGCAGCTTTAAACACAGGGCTAACGGTCACTTAAGATTCACAGGAATTGTAGGGCTGTCAATGACACGTGTCGTCAAAAAATGTCCTGGGTAGGTAATGGCCAAAAAAGTTCACAACACAGAGAATTTTTCAAGAAAACAATTTGAAGAGGTAAGTTTTACTCACTCTTTTATTTCCAAAAACAAAGAGGAACATGGATAAAAGCTCAATATCAGGCATTATTGGTTGGATGCAAATCCAAACTACAAAAAGATGTCGCCACCCAATATTCAAAATGCCATCAGTAAAAAGTCTACAAACTATGAATGCTGACGGGTGTGTGGAGAAATGCATACCCGCTATGCTGTTGGTTGGAAGTAAACTGGTAACAGCTAATTAGGAGAACAGAATGGAGCTGCATTTAAAAGGTAAAAATTGAGCTACCATATGATGCGGCCGATCCCTTAATGGGCCTATACCTTAAGAAGACCAGAATCGGAAAGACACAGACAGGCAAACATGCACTGCAGCAATATTTACAATAGCCTAGACATGCAAGCAAACAAGATGTCCATCAACAGACAAATGGACAAAGAAGAAGTAGTGTATGTACCGATTTGAATATTAGCCTCGGAATAAAATGAACAATGCCATTTTCATGACTACAGATGAGCCTAGAAATAATCATATTAGGTCAAGTAAGTGAAAAGGCAATCACAAATATCCCATGATATCATTTATAGATGTTATCCTAAGATTGCTACCAATGAACATATTTCCACAGAGAAAGACACTCACAGACTTATAAACAAACTAATGGTTAACCAAAATGAAAGGTGGGAGGATCGATAAATTAGGATTATGGGGGTAACATACATATACTAATATATGTTAACATACATACATTAACGTATGTTAAATGTCTATAAACATATAAACTATATGAATTCTATAATCTCCAATATATATAAAGTATATAATGACCAAACACCTACCAAATACCAAGGGAGGTCGACTCAACACTCTGTAATAACATACATGGTAACAGGATCCGAAGATGAACAGATATATGCATGAATAATTGACCAGATTCTGTACTGCCAGACAATCACAAGACTCTAATCAAAATTACTCCAGTCAGAAATATAAATTCAATGTAAAAAACCAACATAAGTAAGGAGAAATAAACTGGGGGTTTGTCTGAGCACATTCTACTCTAATTTACAACCGAGAAACACGACGTCCAGGAAGACTCTGTTGCCCTAGTAACAAGAGTTGAGAACGTAATAATGCTGCCGCTTTGTGGCTGTTTCCCACAGCAGCAGCTTTCAACACGGTGCTAATGGTCACTTAACATTCACAAGGACTGCAGGGCTGTAAATGACACCTGCCCTCAAAAAATGCCCTGGGGTAGGGAATAGCCAAGAAAATTCAACACCTGACAAATTTTTCAAGAAGTCAATATGAAGAGGGAAGTTGTACTCACTCTTTTAAAAAAAGGAAAAAAGAAAAAAGAGGACATGTGTAAAGCTCAGTATAAGGAATTATTAGGCTCATGCAAATCCAACCTCCGAAAAGGTTTCACCGCACACCAGTCAAATGACCATCAGCAAAAAGTCTACAAACTATAAATGCTGAAGGGGTTTTAGAGAACTGTGTACCTCCTAGCTGCTGGTGGGATGGAAAGTGGTAACAGCACTAATGAAAACTGAATGGAGCTGCTTTAAAAGGTAAAAATTGAGCTACCATATGATCCGGCAGGGCCCCTTCTGGGCCTATAACCTAAGACCACCAGAATCGGAAAGACAGAGGCAGGCAAATGTGCACTGCAGCAATATTTAAATAGCCAAGACATGGACGCAAAAAAAAAAGGTCCATAAACCGATGAATGGACAAAGAAGACGTGGTATATGTACGGAATGGAATGTTAGCCACGAAAAAAATCAAACAGTGCCGTTTGCAGCACCACAGACGAGCCTACAGATAATCACACAACGTGAAGTAAGTCAAAATGCGAAAGACAAATGTCCCATGATATCACTTATGTTATCTGAAAATTCATAAAAATGAACATATTTCCATAGAGAAAGACAGTCTCAGATTGAGAAGGCAAACTTATGGTTAAGCCAGTGAAAAGGTGTGACGAATGCATAAATTCGGATATTGGGTTAACAAACATATACTAATACATATAAAATATATCATCACCCAAGACCTATGGAATACCAAGAGGGGTCTACTCAACACTCTGTAATAACCTACATGGAAAAGGACACAAAGATCAAGATATATATATATGTGTAGGTGTAAATGAACAAGATTCTGCACACCTAGAACAAACGACATTTTGAAATCCAATTTGCTCTGATCAATACTAAAAATTAAAGACATAAACAAGAATTAAGGAGGCTGAAACTTATGGGGGCTTGTCCTGGCACATTCCACTCTAATCTGCAACCTAAAAGCACAACTTGCAGGAAGGTTCTGTTTCCCTAGCAAGCAGAGTTGGTAACGCAGAAATGCTGCCACCCTAAGGCCGTTTCCTCAAACAGCAGCTTTAAATCCACTGCTAATGGTCACTAATATTGCCAAGGACTGCAGGGGTGTAAACGAGACATGCCCTCCAAAAATGTCCTGGGGTACGGAATGGCCAAAAAATTCAAACACAGCAAATTTTTCAACAAGGCAATTTGAAGGATGTTGATAAAAGCTCGACATCAGGAATTATTAGACACATGCAAATCCAACCTACCCAAAGGTATCACCTCACACCGGTCAGAATGACCATCAGCAAAAAGTCTACAAACAGTAGATGTTGAAGAAGTTGTGGAGAATAGCATAACCTCTAGGTCTAAGTGGGATGTAAACTGGTAAGAGCCAATAAAAGGAATAGAATGGCAGTGCGTTTGAAGGTAAAAATTGAGTTACCATATGATCCAGAAGGCCCACTATTGGGCCTGTAACCTGTGAAGGCCAGAATCAAAAAGACACAGGATGGAAAATCGTGTAGTGCATCAGTATTTACAATAGCCAAGACATGGAAGCAACAAAAATGTCCATCATCAGATGAATGGACGAAAAAGAGGTCCACGTACACAATGCAATATTAGACAGGGAAAAGAATGAAACAATGCTGTTTGCAGCACCATAGATGAGGCTAGAGATAATCACACATCTTGAAGTAAGTCAGAAAGCGAGAGACACATATCCTATGATATCACGTATAGGTGTTATCTAAAAATTGATATTAATGAACTTATTTCCACAGAGAAGGACACTCACGTATTCAGAACACAAACTTGTGGTTAACCAAGCGGAAAGGTGTGACGAATGTATAACGGAGGATATTGGGTTTTAACAGACATATGCTAATACTTATAAAATATAGAATCACCAAAAACATACCGAATACCAAGAGAGGTCTACACAACATTCTGTCATTACCTATATGGGACAGGATCCAAACATGAAAAGATGTATGTATCAATGAAACAGATTCTGTACACCTAGAACAAACACAACATTGCAATCAAATTTGCTCTGATAAAAATGAAAATTAAACTAAGAATACCAACAACAAATAAGTAGCCATAAGTTTTGGGGGGTTTGTCCTGGCACATTCCACTCTAATTTACAACCTACAAACAGGACTTCCAGGAAGGCTCTGTTGCCCTAGTAACCAGAGTTGGGAGTATAGACATGCGGCCGCCTTGTGGCCGTTTCCTGTAACAGCAGCTTTAAACCCAGTGCTAATGGGTACTTAATATTCACAATTACTACAGAGTTGTAAATGACACCTGCCCTCAAAAAATATCCAGGTGTAGGTAATGGCCACAGGAATTCAGAACACGGCAAATTTTTCAAGGAAACAATTTGAAGAGGTAAGTTTTTCTGTTGAACTTTAAAAAAAAAAAGAAAAGAAAACGGACGTGGATTAAAAGCTCAATATCAGGAAGTATTAGATGCATGCAAATCTAAACTACACAAAGGTATCACCACCCAACACTCCAAATGCCATCAGTAAAAAGTCTACAAACAATAAATGCTGAAGGGGTTTTAGAGGACTGTGTACCCTCTAGTTGCTGGTGGGATGTCAACTGGTAACAGCCAGTAGTGAGAACAGAATGGAGGTGCGTTTAAAGGTAAAAATTAGACTACCATATGATCTGGTAGGCCCACTGCTGGGCCTATCCCCGGAGAAGACCAGAATCCAAAAGACACAGGCTGGCAATCCTGCACTGCATCAATATTTAGCATAGCCAAGAGTGGGAAGAAACCAAAATGTCCATCAACAGATGAATGCCCAAAGAAGAACTGGTCCATGTACACAATGGAATATTCAGCATGGAAAAGAATGAAACACTGCTCTTTGCAGCACCATAGGTGAGCCTAGATATAATCACAGAACATGAGGTAAGTCGGAAAGCAGACGACAAATATCCTGTGATATCACTTATAGGCGTTACCTAACAACTGACACAAATGAACATATTTCCACAGAGAAAGACACTCACGGACTTGGAAAACAAACTATGGTTATGTAAAAGGAAAGCTGGGAGCAATGGATAAATGAAGATTAGGGTTACCATACGTATACAAATACATATTAAATACATATCTCAAAAAGACCAACCATCTACCAAGGAAGGTCTACTGAACTCGCTGTAATAATTTATACGGGGGCTTCCCTGGTGGCGCCGTGGTTAAGAATCCGCCTGCCAGTGCAGGGGACATGGGTTCGATCCCTGGTCCAGGAAGATCCCACATGCTGCAGAGCAAATAAGCCCGTGCACCACAACTACTGAGCCTGCGCTCTAGAGCCCAGGAGCCACAACTACTGAGCCCATGTGCCACAACTACTGAAGCCCGCATGCCTAGAGACCATGCTCTGCAACAAGACAAGCCACTGCAGGGAGAAGCCCGTGCAGCGCAATGGAGAGTAGCCCCCACTCACCGCAACTAGAGAAAGCCCACATGCAGCAGCGAAGATCCAACTCAGCCAAAAATAAATAATTAAATTAAATAAATTTATTAAAAAAATAATAGTAATTTACATGGGAAGAGGATCTGCACATGAATAGATATATATAATATTCAATTGAACCTGATTGTGCACACCTGGAACAAACACTATTCTAATCATTACCCCAATTTAAAAAATTAAAACCACGAACAACAATTAATGAGACATAAACTTATTGGGGTTATCCCTGGCACATTCCATTCTAATTTACAACCTAGGAAAACCACTTTCAGGAAGGCTCTTCTGCCCTCGTAACCAGATTTGGGAATGGAGAAATGCTGCCGCCTGGTGGCCGTTTCCTACAAAAGCAGCTTTAAACACAGGGCTAACGGTCACTTAAGATTCACAGGAATTGTAGGGCTGTCAATGACACGTGTCGTCAAAAAATGTCCTGGGTAGGTAATGGCCAAAAAAGTTCACAACACAGAGAATTTTTCAAGAAAACAATTTGAAGAGGTAAGTTTTACTCACTCTTTTATTTCCAAAAACAAAGAGGAACATGGATAAAAGCTCAATATCAGGCATTATTGGTTGGATGCAAATCCAAACTACAAAAAGATGTCGCCACCCAATATTCAAAATGCCATCAGTAAAAAGTCTACAAACTATGAATGCTGACGGGTGTGTGGAGAAATGCATACCCGCTATGCTGTTGGTTGGAAGTAAACTGGTAACAGCTAATTAGGAGAACAGAATGGAGCTGCATTTAAAAGGTAAAAATTGAGCTACCATATGATGCGGCCGATCCCTTAATGGGCCTATACCTTAAGAAGACCAGAATCGGAAAGACACAGACAGGCAAACATGCACTGCAGCAATATTTACAATAGCCTAGACATGCAAGCAAACAAGATGTCCATCAACAGACAAATGGACAAAGAAGAAGTAGTGTATGTACCGATTTGAATATTAGCCTCGGAATAAAATGAACAATGCCATTTTCATGACTACAGATGAGCCTAGAAATAATCATATTAGGTCAAGTAAGTGAAAAGGCAATCACAAATATCCCATGATATCATTTATAGATGTTATCCTAAGATTGCTACCAATGAACATATTTCCACAGAGAAAGACACTCACAGACTTATAAACAAACTAATGGTTAACCAAAATGAAAGGTGGGAGGATCGATAAATTAGGATTATGGGGGTAACATACATATACTAATATATGTTAACATACATACATTAACGTATGTTAAATGTCTATAAACATATAAACTATATGAATTATATAATCTCCAATATATATAAAGTATATAATGACCAAACACCTACCAAATACCAAGGGAGGTCGACTCAACACTCTGTAATAACATACATGGTAACAGGATCCGAAGATGAACAGATATATGCATGAATAATTGACCAGATTCTGTACTGCCAGACAATCACAAGACTCTAATCAAAATTACTCCAGTCAGAAATATAAATTCAATGTAAAAAACCAACATAAGTAAGGAGAAATAAACTGGGGGTTTGTCTGAGCACATTCTACTCTAATTTACAACCGAGAAACACGACGTCCAGGAAGACTCTGTTGCCCTAGTAACAAGAGTTGAGAACGTAATAATGCTGCCGCTTTGTGGCTGTTTCCCACAGCAGCAGCTTTCAACACGGTGCTAATGGTCACTTAACATTCACAAGGACTGCAGGGCTGTAAATGACACCTGCCCTCAAAAAATGCCCTGGGGTAGGGAATAGCCAAGAAAATTCAACACCTGACAAATTTTTCAAGAAGTCAATATGAAGAGGGAAGTTGTACTCACTCTTTTAAAAAAAGGAAAAAAGAAAAAAGAGGACATGTGTAAAGCTCAGTATAAGGAATTATTAGGCTCATGCAAATCCAACCTCCGAAAAGGTTTCACCGCACACCAGTCAAATGACCATCAGCAAAAAGTCTACAAACTATAAATGCTGAAGGGGTTTTAGAGAACTGTGTACCTCCTAGCTGCTGGTGGGATGGAAAGTGGTAACAGCACTAATGAAAACTGAATGGAGCTGCTTTAAAAGGTAAAAATTGAGCTACCATATGATCCGGCAGGGCCCCTTCTGGGCCTATAACCTAAGACCACCAGAATCGGAAAGACAGAGGCAGGCAAATGTGCACTGCAGCAATATTTAAATAGCCAAGACATGGACGCAAAAAAAAAAGGTCCATAAACCGATGAATGGACAAAGAAGACGTGGTATATGTACGGAATGGAATGTTAGCCACGAAAAAAATCAAACAGTGCCGTTTGCAGCACCACAGACGAGCCTACAGATAATCACACAACGTGAAGTAAGTCAAAATGCGAAAGACAAATGTCCCATGATATCACTTATGTTATCTGAAAATTCATAAAAATGAACATATTTCCATAGAGAAAGACAGTCTCAGATTGAGAAGGCAAACTTATGGTTAAGCCAGTGAAAAGGTGTGACGAATGCATAAATTCGGATATTGGGTTAACAAACATATACTAATACATATAAAATATATCATCACCCAAGACCTATGGAATACCAAGAGGGGTCTACTCAACACTCTGTAATAACCTACATGGAAAAGGACACAAAGATCAAGATATATATATATGTGTAGGTGTAAATGAACAAGATTCTGCACACCTAGAACAAACGACATTTTGAAATCCAATTTGCTCTGATCAATACTAAAAATTAAAGACATAAACAAGAATTAAGGAGGCTGAAACTTATGGGGGCTTGTCCTGGCACATTCCACTCTAATCTGCAACCTAAAAGCACAACTTGCAGGAAGGTTCTGTTTCCCTAGCAAGCAGAGTTGGTAACGCAGAAATGCTGCCACCCTAAGGCCGTTTCCTCAAACAGCAGCTTTAAATCCACTGCTAATGGTCACTAATATTGCCAAGGACTGCAGGGGTGTAAACGAGACATGCCCTCCAAAAATGTCCTGGGGTACGGAATGGCCAAAAAATTCAAACACAGCAAATTTTTCAACAAGGCAATTTGAAGGATGTTGATAAAAGCTCGACATCAGGAATTATTAGACACATGCAAATCCAACCTACCCAAAGGTATCACCTCACACCGGTCAGAATGACCATCAGCAAAAAGTCTACAAACAGTAGATGTTGAAGAAGTTGTGGAGAATAGCATAACCTCTAGGTCTAAGTGGGATGTAAACTGGTAAGAGCCAATAAAAGGAATAGAATGGCAGTGCGTTTGAAGGTAAAAATTGAGTTACCATATGATCCAGAAGGCCCACTATTGGGCCTGTAACCTGTGAAGGCCAGAATCAAAAAGACACAGGATGGAAAATCGTGTAGTGCATCAGTATTTACAATAGCCAAGACATGGAAGCAACAAAAATGTCCATCATCAGATGAATGGACGAAAAAGAGGTCCACGTACACAATGCAATATTAGACAGGGAAAAGAATGAAACAATGCTGTTTGCAGCACCATAGATGAGGCTAGAGATAATCACACATCTTGAAGTAAGTCAGAAAGCGAGAGACACATATCCTATGATATCACGTATAGGTGTTATCTAAAAATTGATATTAATGAACTTATTTCCACAGAGAAGGACACTCACGTATTCAGAACACAAACTTGTGGTTAACCAAGCGGAAAGGTGTGACGAATGTATAACGGAGGATATTGGGTTTTAACAGACATATGCTAATACTTATAAAATATAGAATCACCAAAAACATACCGAATACCAAGAGAGGTCTACACAACATTCTGTCATTACCTATATGGGACAGGATCCAAACATGAAAAGATGTATGTATCAATGAAACAGATTCTGTACACCTAGAACAAACACAACATTGCAATCAAATTTGCTCTGATAAAAATGAAAATTAAACTAAGAATACCAACAACAAATAAGTAGCCATAAGTTTTGGGGGGTTTGTCCTGGCACATTCCACTCTAATTTACAACCTACAAACAGGACTTCCAGGAAGGCTCTGTTGCCCTAGTAACCAGAGTTGGGAGTATAGACATGCGGCCGCCTTGTGGCCGTTTCCTGTAACAGCAGCTTTAAACCCAGTGCTAATGGGTACTTAATATTCACAATTACTACAGAGTTGTAAATGACACCTGCCCTCAAAAAATATCCAGGTGTAGGTAATGGCCACAGGAATTCAGAACACGGCAAATTTTTCAAGGAAACAATTTGAAGAGGTAAGTTTTTCTGTTGAACTTTAAAAAAAAAAAGAAAAGAAAACGGACGTGGATTAAAAGCTCAATATCAGGAAGTATTAGATGCATGCAAATCTAAACTACACAAAGGTATCACCACCCAACACTCCAAATGCCATCAGTAAAAAGTCTACAAACAATAAATGCTGAAGGGGTTTTAGAGGACTGTGTACCCTCTAGTTGCTGGTGGGATGTCAACTGGTAACAGCCAGTAGTGAGAACAGAATGGAGGTGCGTTTAAAGGTAAAAATTAGACTACCATATGATCTGGTAGGCCCACTGCTGGGCCTATCCCCGGAGAAGACCAGAATCCAAAAGACACAGGCTGGCAATCCTGCACTGCATCAATATTTAGCATAGCCAAGAGTGGGAAGAAACCAAAATGTCCATCAACAGATGAATGCCCAAAGAAGAACTGGTCCATGTACACAATGGAATATTCAGCATGGAAAAGAATGAAACACTGCTCTTTGCAGCACCATAGGTGAGCCTAGATATAATCACAGAACATGAGGTAAGTCGGAAAGCAGACGACAAATATCCTGTGATATCACTTATAGGCGTTACCTAACAACTGACACAAATGAACATATTTCCACAGAGAAAGACACTCACGGACTTGGAAAACAAACTATGGTTATGTAAAAGGAAAGCTGGGAGCAATGGATAAATGAAGATTAGGGTTACCATACGTATACAAATACATATTAAATACATATATCAAAAAGACCAACCATATACCAAGGAAGGTCTACTGAACTCGCTGTAATAATTTATACGGGGGCTTCCCTGGTGGCGCCGTGGTTAAGAATCCGCCTGCCAGTGCAGGGGACATGGGTTCGATCCCTGGTCCAGGAAGATCCCACATGCTGCAGAGCAAATAAGCCCGTGCACCACAACTACTGAGCCTGCGCTCTAGAGCCCAGGAGCCACAACTACTGAGCCCATGTGCCACAACTACTGAAGCCCGCATGCCTAGAGACCATGCTCTGCAACAAGACAAGCCACTGCAGGGAGAAGCCCGTGCAGCGCAATGGAGAGTAGCCCCCACTCACCGCAACTAGAGAAAGCCCACATGCAGCAGCGAAGATCCAACTCAGCCAAAAATAAATAATTAAATTAAATAAATTTATTAAAAAAATAATAGTAATTTACATGGGAAGAGGATCTGCACATGAATAGATATATATAATATTCAATTGAACCTGATTGTGCACACCTGGAACAAACACTATTCTAATCATTACCCCAATTTAAAAAATTAAAACCACGAACAACAATTAATGAGACATAAACTTATTGGGGTTATCCCTGGCACATTCCATTCTAATTTACAACCTAGGAAAACCACTTTCAGGAAGGCTCTTCTGCCCTCGTAACCAGATTTGGGAATGGAGAAATGCTGCCGCCTGGTGGCCGTTTCCTACAAAAGCAGCTTTAAACACAGGGCTAACGGTCACTTAAGATTCACAGGAATTGTAGGGCTGTCAATGACACGTGTCGTCAAAAAATGTCCTGGGTAGGTAATGGCCAAAAAAGTTCACAACACAGAGAATTTTTCAAGAAAACAATTTGAAGAGGTAAGTTTTACTCACTCTTTTATTTCCAAAAACAAAGAGGAACATGGATAAAAGCTCAATATCAGGCATTATTGGTTGGATGCAAATCCAAACTACAAAAAGATGTCGCCACCCAATATTCAAAATGCCATCAGTAAAAAGTCTACAAACTATGAATGCTGACGGGTGTGTGGAGAAATGCATACCCGCTATGCTGTTGGTTGGAAGTAAACTGGTAACAGCTAATTAGGAGAACAGAATGGAGCTGCATTTAAAAGGTAAAAATTGAGCTACCATATGATGCGGCCGATCCCTTAATGGGCCTATACCTTAAGAAGACCAGAATCGGAAAGACACAGACAGGCAAACATGCACTGCAGCAATATTTACAATAGCCTAGACATGCAAGCAAACAAGATGTCCATCAACAGACAAATGGACAAAGAAGAAGTAGTGTATGTACCGATTTGAATATTAGCCTCGGAATAAAATGAACAATGCCATTTTCATGACTACAGATGAGCCTAGAAATAATCATATTAGGTCAAGTAAGTGAAAAGGCAATCACAAATATCCCATGATATCATTTATAGATGTTATCCTAAGATTGCTACCAATGAACATATTTCCACAGAGAAAGACACTCACAGACTTATAAACAAACTAATGGTTAACCAAAATGAAAGGTGGGAGGATCGATAAATTAGGATTATGGGGGTAACATACATATACTAATATATGTTAACATACATACATTAACGTATGTTAAATGTCTATAAACATATAAACTATATGAATTATATAATCTCCAATATATATAAAGTATATAATGACCAAACACCTACCAAATACCAAGGGAGGTCGACTCAACACTCTGTAATAACATACATGGTAACAGGATCCGAAGATGAACAGATATATGCATGAATAATTGACCAGATTCTGTACTGCCAGACAATCACAAGACTCTAATCAAAATTACTCCAGTCAGAAATATAAATTCAATGTAAAAAACCAACATAAGTAAGGAGAAATAAACTGGGGGTTTGTCTGAGCACATTCTACTCTAATTTACAACCGAGAAACACGACGTCCAGGAAGACTCTGTTGCCCTAGTAACAAGAGTTGAGAACGTAATAATGCTGCCGCTTTGTGGCTGTTTCCCACAGCAGCAGCTTTCAACACGGTGCTAATGGTCACTTAACATTCACAAGGACTGCAGGGCTGTAAATGACACCTGCCCTCAAAAAATGCCCTGGGGTAGGGAATAGCCAAGAAAATTCAACACCTGACAAATTTTTCAAGAAGTCAATATGAAGAGGGAAGTTGTACTCACTCTTTTAAAAAAAGGAAAAAAGAAAAAAGAGGACATGTGTAAAGCTCAGTATAAGGAATTATTAGGCTCATGCAAATCCAACCTCCGAAAAGGTTTCACCGCACACCAGTCAAATGACCATCAGCAAAAAGTCTACAAACTATAAATGCTGAAGGGGTTTTAGAGAACTGTGTACCTTCTAGCTGCTGGTGGGATGGAAAGTGGTAACAGCACTAATGAAAACTGAATGGAGCTGCTTTAAAAGGTAAAAATTGAGCTACCATATGATCCGGCAGGGCCCCTTCTGGGCCTATAACCTAAGACCACCAGAATCGGAAAGACAGAGGCAGGCAAATGTGCACTGCAGCAATATTTAAATAGCCAAGACATGGACGCAAAAAAAAAAAGGTCCATAAACCGATGAATGGACAAAGAAGACGTGGTATATGTACAGAATGGAATGTTAGCCACGAAAAAAATCAAACAGTGCCGTTTGCAGCACCACAGACGAGCCTACAGATAATCACACAACGTGAAGTAAGTCAAAATGCGAAAGACAAATGTCCCATGATATCACTTATGTTATCTGAAAATTCATAAAAATGAACATATTTCCATAGAGAAAGACAGTCTCAGATTGAGAAGGCAAACTTATGGTTAAGCCAGTGAAAAGGTGTGACGAATGCATAAATTCGGATATTGGGTTAACAAACATATACTAATACATATAAAATATATCATCACCCAAGACCTATGGAATACCAAGAGGGGTCTACTCAACACTCTGTAATAACCTACATGGAAAAGGACACAAAGATCAAGATATATATATATGTGTAGGTGTAAATGAACAAGATTCTGCACACCTAGAACAAACGACATTTTGAAATCCAATTTGCTCTGATCAATACTAAAAATTAAAGACATAAACAAGAATTAAGGAGGCTGAAACTTATGGGGGCTTGTCCTGGCACATTCCACTCTAATCTGCAACCTAAAAGCACAACTTGCAGGAAGGTTCTGTTTCCCTAGCAAGCAGAGTTGGTAACGCAGAAATGCTGCCACCCTAAGGCCGTTTCCTCAAACAGCAGCTTTAAATCCACTGCTAATGGTCACTAATATTGCCAAGGACTGCAGGGGTGTAAACGAGACATGCCCTCCAAAAATGTCCTGGGGTACGGAATGGCCAAAAAATTCAAACACAGCAAATTTTTCAACAAGGCAATTTGAAGGATGTTGATAAAAGCTCGACATCAGGAATTATTAGACACATGCAAATCCAACCTACCCAAAGGTATCACCTCACACCGGTCAGAATGACCATCAGCAAAAAGTCTACAAACAGTAGATGTTGAAGAAGTTGTGGAGAATAGCATAACCTCTAGGTCTAAGTGGGATGTAAACTGGTAAGAGCCAATAAAAGGAATAGAATGGCAGTGCGTTTGAAGGTAAAAATTGAGTTACCATATGATCCAGAAGGCCCACTATTGGGCCTGTAACCTGTGAAGGCCAGAATCAAAAAGACACAGGATGGAAAATCGTGTAGTGCATCAGTATTTACAATAGCCAAGACATGGAAGCAACAAAAATGTCCATCATCAGATGAATGGACGAAAAAGAGGTCCACGTACACAATGCAATATTAGACAGGGAAAAGAATGAAACAATGCTGTTTGCAGCACCATAGATGAGGCTAGAGATAATCACACATCTTGAAGTAAGTCAGAAAGCGAGAGACACATATCCTATGATATCACGTATAGGTGTTATCTAAAAATTGATATTAATGAACTTATTTCCACAGAGAAGGACACTCACGTATTCAGAACACAAACTTGTGGTTAACCAAGCGGAAAGGTGTGACGAATGTATAACGGAGGATATTGGGTTTTAACAGACATATGCTAATACTTATAAAATATAGAATCACCAAAAACATACCGAATACCAAGAGAGGTCTACACAACATTCTGTCATTACCTATATGGGACAGGATCCAAACATGAAAAGATGTATGTATCAATGAAACAGATTCTGTACACCTAGAACAAACACAACATTGCAATCAAATTTGCTCTGATAAAAATGAAAATTAAACTAAGAATACCAACAACAAATAAGTAGCCATAAGTTTTGGGGGGTTTGCCCTGGCACATTCCACTCTAATTTACAACCTACAAACAGGACTTCCAGGAAGGCTCTGTTGCCCTAGTAACCAGAGTTGGGAGTATAGACATGCGGCCGCCTTGTGGCCGTTTCCTGTAACAGCAGCTTTAAACCCAGTGCTAATGGGTACTTAATATTCACAATTACTACAGAGTTGTAAATGACACCTGCCCTCAAAAAATATCCAGGTGTAGGTAATGGCCACAGGAATTCAGAACACGGCAAATTTTTCAAGGAAACAATTTGAAGAGGTAAGTTTTTCTGTTGAACTTTAAAAAAAAAAGAAAAGAAAACGGACGTGGATTAAAAGCTCAATATCAGGAAGTATTAGATGCATGCAAATCTAAACTACACAAAGGTATCACCACCCAACACTCCAAATGCCATCAGTAAAAAGTCTACAAACAATAAATGCTGAAGGGGTTTTAGAGGACTGTGTACCCTCTAGTTGCTGGTGGGATGTCAACTGGTAACAGCCAGTAGTGAGAACAGAATGGAGGTGCGTTTAAAGGTAAAAATTAGACTACCATATGATCTGGTAGGCCCACTGCTGGGCCTATCCCCGGAGAAGACCAGAATCCAAAAGACACAGGCTGGCAATCCTGCACTGCATCAATATTTAGCATAGCCAAGAGTGGGAAGAAACCAAAATGTCCATCAACAGATGAATGCCCAAAGAAGAACTGGTCCATGTACACAATGGAATATTCAGCATGGAAAAGAATGAAACACTGCTCTTTGCAGCACCATAGGTGAGCCTAGATATAATCACAGAACATGAGGTAAGTCGGAAAGCAGACGACAAATATCCTGTGATATCACTTATAGGCGTTACCTAACAACTGACACAAATGAACATATTTCCACAGAGAAAGACACTCACGGACTTGGAAAACAAACTATGGTTATGTAAAAGGAAAGCTGGGAGCAATGGATAAATGAAGATTAGGGTTACCATACGTATACAAATACATATTAAATACATATCTCAAAAAGACCAACCATCTACCAAGGAAGGTCTACTGAACTCGCTGTAATAATTTATACGGGGGCTTCCCTGGTGGCGCCGTGGTTAAGAATCCGCCTGCCAGTGCAGGGGACATGGGTTCGATCCCTGGTCCAGGAAGATCCCACATGCTGCAGAGCAAATAAGCCCGTGCACCACAACTACTGAGCCTGCGCTCTAGAGCCCAGGAGCCACAACTACTGAGCCCATGTGCCACAACTACTGAAGCCCGCATGCCTAGAGACCATGCTCTGCAACAAGACAAGCCACTGCAGGGAGAAGCCCGTGCAGCGCAATGGAGAGTAGCCCCCACTCACCGCAACTAGAGAAAGCCCACATGCAGCAGCGAAGATCCAACTCAGCCAAAAATAAATAATTAAATTAAATAAATTTATTAAAAAAATAATAGTAATTTACATGGGAAGAGGATCTGCACATGAATAGATATATATAATATTCAATTGAACCTGATTGTGCACACCTGGAACAAACACTATTCTAATCATTACCCCAATTTAAAAAATTAAAACCACGAACAACAATTAATGAGACATAAACTTATTGGGGTTATCCCTGGCACATTCCATTCTAATTTACAACCTAGGAAAACCACTTTCAGGAAGGCTCTTCTGCCCTCGTAACCAGATTTGGGAATGGAGAAATGCTGCCGCCTGGTGGCCGTTTCCTACAAAAGCAGCTTTAAACACAGGGCTAACGGTCACTTAAGATTCACAGGAATTGTAGGGCTGTCAATGACACGTGTCGTCAAAAAATGTCCTGGGTAGGTAATGGCCAAAAAAGTTCACAACACAGAGAATTTTTCAAGAAAACAATTTGAAGAGGTAAGTTTTACTCACTCTTTTATTTCCAAAAACAAAGAGGAACATGGATAAAAGCTCAATATCAGGCATTATTGGTTGGATGCAAATCCAAACTACAAAAAGATGTCGCCACCCAATATTCAAAATGCCATCAGTAAAAAGTCTACAAACTATGAATGCTGACGGGTGTGTGGAGAAATGCATACCCGCTATGCTGTTGGTTGGAAGTAAACTGGTAACAGCTAATTAGGAGAACAGAATGGAGCTGCATTTAAAAGGTAAAAATTGAGCTACCATATGATGCGGCCGATCCCTTAATGGGCCTATACCTTAAGAAGACCAGAATCGGAAAGACACAGACAGGCAAACATGCACTGCAGCAATATTTACAATAGCCTAGACATGCAAGCAAACAAGATGTCCATCAACAGACAAATGGACAAAGAAGAAGTAGTGTATGTACCGATTTGAATATTAGCCTCGGAATAAAATGAACAATGCCATTTTCATGACTACAGATGAGCCTAGAAATAATCATATTAGGTCAAGTAAGTGAAAAGGCAATCACAAATATCCCATGATATCATTTATAGATGTTATCCTAAGATTGCTACCAATGAACATATTTCCACAGAGAAAGACACTCACAGACTTATAAACAAACTAATGGTTAACCAAAATGAAAGGTGGGAGGATCGATAAATTAGGATTATGGGGGTAACATACATATACTAATATATGTTAACATACATACATTAACGTATGTTAAATGTCTATAAACATATAAACTATATGAATTCTATAATCTCCAATATATATAAAGTATATAATGACCAAACACCTACCAAATACCAAGGGAGGTCGACTCAACACTCTGTAATAACATACATGGTAACAGGATCCGAAGATGAACAGATATATGCATGAATAATTGACCAGATTCTGTACTGCCAGACAATCACAAGACTCTAATCAAAATTACTCCAGTCAGAAATATAAATTCAATGTAAAAAACCAACATAAGTAAGGAGAAATAAACTGGGGGTTTGTCTGAGCACATTCTACTCTAATTTACAACCGAGAAACACGACGTCCAGGAAGACTCTGTTGCCCTAGTAACAAGAGTTGAGAACGTAATAATGCTGCCGCTTTGTGGCTGTTTCCCACAGCAGCAGCTTTCAACACGGTGCTAATGGTCACTTAACATTCACAAGGACTGCAGGGCTGTAAATGACACCTGCCCTCAAAAAATGCCCTGGGGTAGGGAATAGCCAAGAAAATTCAACACCTGACAAATTTTTCAAGAAGTCAATATGAAGAGGGAAGTTGTACTCACTCTTTTAAAAAAAGGAAAAAAGAAAAAAGAGGACATGTGTAAAGCTCAGTATAAGGAATTATTAGGCTCATGCAAATCCAACCTCCGAAAAGGTTTCACCGCACACCAGTCAAATGACCATCAGCAAAAAGTCTACAAACTATAAATGCTGAAGGGGTTTTAGAGAACTGTGTACCTCCTAGCTGCTGGTGGGATGGAAAGTGGTAACAGCACTAATGAAAACTGAATGGAGCTGCTTTAAAAGGTAAAAATTGAGCTACCATATGATCCGGCAGGGCCCCTTCTGGGCCTATAACCTAAGACCACCAGAATCGGAAAGACAGAGGCAGGCAAATGTGCACTGCAGCAATATTTAAATAGCCAAGACATGGACGCAAAAAAAAAAGGTCCATAAACCGATGAATGGACAAAGAAGACGTGGTATATGTACGGAATGGAATGTTAGCCACGAAAAAAATCAAACAGTGCCGTTTGCAGCACCACAGACGAGCCTACAGATAATCACACAACGTGAAGTAAGTCAAAATGCGAAAGACAAATGTCCCATGATATCACTTATGTTATCTGAAAATTCATAAAAATGAACATATTTCCATAGAGAAAGACAGTCTCAGATTGAGAAGGCAAACTTATGGTTAAGCCAGTGAAAAGGTGTGACGAATGCATAAATTCGGATATTGGGTTAACAAACATATACTAATACATATAAAATATATCATCACCCAAGACCTATGGAATACCAAGAGGGGTCTACTCAACACTCTGTAATAACCTACATGGAAAAGGACACAAAGATCAAGATATATATATATGTGTAGGTGTAAATGAACAAGATTCTGCACACCTAGAACAAACGACATTTTGAAATCCAATTTGCTCTGATCAATACTAAAAATTAAAGACATAAACAAGAATTAAGGAGGCTGAAACTTATGGGGGCTTGTCCTGGCACATTCCACTCTAATCTGCAACCTAAAAGCACAACTTGCAGGAAGGTTCTGTTTCCCTAGCAAGCAGAGTTGGTAACGCAGAAATGCTGCCACCCTAAGGCCGTTTCCTCAAACAGCAGCTTTAAATCCACTGCTAATGGTCACTAATATTGCCAAGGACTGCAGGGGTGTAAACGAGACATGCCCTCCAAAAATGTCCTGGGGTACGGAATGGCCAAAAAATTCAAACACAGCAAATTTTTCAACAAGGCAATTTGAAGGATGTTGATAAAAGCTCGACATCAGGAATTATTAGACACATGCAAATCCAACCTACCCAAAGGTATCACCTCACACCGGTCAGAATGACCATCAGCAAAAAGTCTACAAACAGTAGATGTTGAAGAAGTTGTGGAGAATAGCATAACCTCTAGGTCTAAGTGGGATGTAAACTGGTAAGAGCCAATAAAAGGAATAGAATGGCAGTGCGTTTGAAGGTAAAAATTGAGTTACCATATGATCCAGAAGGCCCACTATTGGGCCTGTAACCTGTGAAGGCCAGAATCAAAAAGACACAGGATGGAAAATCGTGTAGTGCATCAGTATTTACAATAGCCAAGACATGGAAGCAACAAAAATGTCCATCATCAGATGAATGGACGAAAAAGAGGTCCACGTACACAATGCAATATTAGACAGGGAAAAGAATGAAACAATGCTGTTTGCAGCACCATAGATGAGGCTAGAGATAATCACACATCTTGAAGTAAGTCAGAAAGCGAGAGACACATATCCTATGATATCACGTATAGGTGTTATCTAAAAATTGATATTAATGAACTTATTTCCACAGAGAAGGACACTCACGTATTCAGAACACAAACTTGTGGTTAACCAAGCGGAAAGGTGTGACGAATGTATAACGGAGGATATTGGGTTTTAACAGACATATGCTAATACTTATAAAATATAGAATCACCAAAAACATACCGAATACCAAGAGAGGTCTACACAACATTCTGTCATTACCTATATGGGACAGGATCCAAACATGAAAAGATGTATGTATCAATGAAACAGATTCTGTACACCTAGAACAAACACAACATTGCAATCAAATTTGCTCTGATAAAAATGAAAATTAAACTAAGAATACCAACAACAAATAAGTAGCCATAAGTTTTGGGGGGTTTGTCCTGGCACATTCCACTCTAATTTACAACCTACAAACAGGACTTCCAGGAAGGCTCTGTTGCCCTAGTAACCAGAGTTGGGAGTATAGACATGCGGCCGCCTTGTGGCCGTTTCCTGTAACAGCAGCTTTAAACCCAGTGCTAATGGGTACTTAATATTCACAATTACTACAGAGTTGTAAATGACACCTGCCCTCAAAAAATATCCAGGTGTAGGTAATGGCCACAGGAATTCAGAACACGGCAAATTTTTCAAGGAAACAATTTGAAGAGGTAAGTTTTTCTGTTGAACTTTAAAAAAAAAAGAAAAGAAAACGGACGTGGATTAAAAGCTCAATATCAGGAAGTATTAGATGCATGCAAATCTAAACTACACAAAGGTATCACCACCCAACACTCCAAATGCCATCAGTAAAAAGTCTACAAACAATAAATGCTGAAGGGGTTTTAGAGGACTGTGTACCCTCTAGTTGCTGGTGGGATGTCAACTGGTAACAGCCAGTAGTGAGAACAGAATGGAGGTGCGTTTAAAGGTAAAAATTAGACTACCATATGATCTGGTAGGCCCACTGCTGGGCCTATCCCCGGAGAAGACCAGAATCCAAAAGACACAGGCTGGCAATCCTGCACTGCATCAATATTTAGCATAGCCAAGAGTGGGAAGAAACCAAAATGTCCATCAACAGATGAATGCCCAAAGAAGAACTGGTCCATGTACACAATGGAATATTCAGCATGGAAAAGAATGAAACACTGCTCTTTGCAGCACCATAGGTGAGCCTAGATATAATCACAGAACATGAGGTAAGTCGGAAAGCAGACGACAAATATCCTGTGATATCACTTATAGGCGTTACCTAACAACTGACACAAATGAACATATTTCCACAGAGAAAGACACTCACGGACTTGGAAAACAAACTATGGTTATGTAAAAGGAAAGCTGGGAGCAATGGATAAATGAAGATTAGGGTTACCATACGTATACAAATACATATTAAATACATATCTCAAAAAGACCAACCATCTACCAAGGAAGGTCTACTGAACTCGCTGTAATAATTTATACGGGGGCTTCCCTGGTGGCGCCGTGGTTAAGAATCCGCCTGCCAGTGCAGGGGACATGGGTTCGATCCCTGGTCCAGGAAGATCCCACATGCTGCAGAGCAAATAAGCCCGTGCACCACAACTACTGAGCCTGCGCTCTAGAGCCCAGGAGCCACAACTACTGAGCCCATGTGCCACAACTACTGAAGCCCGCATGCCTAGAGACCATGCTCTGCAACAAGACAAGCCACTGCAGGGAGAAGCCCGTGCAGCGCAATGGAGAGTAGCCCCCACTCACCGCAACTAGAGAAAGCCCACATGCAGCAGCGAAGATCCAACTCAGCCAAAAATAAATAATTAAATTAAATAAATTTATTAAAAAAATAATAGTAATTTACATGGGAAGAGGATCTGCACATGAATAGATATATATAATATTCAATTGAACCTGATTGTGCACACCTGGAACAAACACTATTCTAATCATTACCCCAATTTAAAAAATTAAAACCACGAACAACAATTAATGAGACATAAACTTATTGGGGTTATCCCTGGCACATTCCATTCTAATTTACAACCTAGGAAAACCACTTTCAGGAAGGCTCTTCTGCCCTCGTAACCAGATTTGGGAATGGAGAAATGCTGCCGCCTGGTGGCCGTTTCCTACAAAAGCAGCTTTAAACACAGGGCTAACGGTCACTTAAGATTCACAGGAATTGTAGGGCTGTCAATGACACGTGTCGTCAAAAAATGTCCTGGGTAGGTAATGGCCAAAAAAGTTCACAACACAGAGAATTTTTCAAGAAAACAATTTGAAGAGGTAAGTTTTACTCACTCTTTTATTTCCAAAAACAAAGAGGAACATGGATAAAAGCTCAATATCAGGCATTATTGGTTGGATGCAAATCCAAACTACAAAAAGATGTCGCCACCCAATATTCAAAATGCCATCAGTAAAAAGTCTACAAACTATGAATGCTGACGGGTGTGTGGAGAAATGCATACCCGCTATGCTGTTGGTTGGAAGTAAACTGGTAACAGCTAATTAGGAGAACAGAATGGAGCTGCATTTAAAAGGTAAAAATTGAGCTACCATATGATGCGGCCGATCCCTTAATGGGCCTATACCTTAAGAAGACCAGAATCGGAAAGACACAGACAGGCAAACATGCACTGCAGCAATATTTACAATAGCCTAGACATGCAAGCAAACAAGATGTCCATCAACAGACAAATGGACAAAGAAGAAGTAGTGTATGTACCGATTTGAATATTAGCCTCGGAATAAAATGAACAATGCCATTTTCATGACTACAGATGAGCCTAGAAATAATCATATTAGGTCAAGTAAGTGAAAAGGCAATCACAAATATCCCATGATATCATTTATAGATGTTATCCTAAGATTGCTACCAATGAACATATTTCCACAGAGAAAGACACTCACAGACTTATAAACAAACTAATGGTTAACCAAAATGAAAGGTGGGAGGATCGATAAATTAGGATTATGGGGGTAACATACATATACTAATATATGTTAACATACATACATTAACGTATGTTAAATGTCTATAAACATATAAACTATATGAATTATATAATCTCCAATATATATAAAGTATATAATGACCAAACACCTACCAAATACCAAGGGAGGTCGACTCAACACTCTGTAATAACATACATGGTAACAGGATCCGAAGATGAACAGATATATGCATGAATAATTGACCAGATTCTGTACTGCCAGACAATCACAAGACTCTAATCAAAATTACTCCAGTCAGAAATATAAATTCAATGTAAAAAACCAACATAAGTAAGGAGAAATAAACTGGGGGTTTGTCTGAGCACATTCTACTCTAATTTACAACCGAGAAACACGACGTCCAGGAAGACTCTGTTGCCCTAGTAACAAGAGTTGAGAACGTAATAATGCTGCCGCTTTGTGGCTGTTTCCCACAGCAGCAGCTTTCAACACGGTGCTAATGGTCACTTAACATTCACAAGGACTGCAGGGCTGTAAATGACACCTGCCCTCAAAAAATGCCCTGGGGTAGGGAATAGCCAAGAAAATTCAACACCTGACAAATTTTTCAAGAAGTCAATATGAAGAGGGAAGTTGTACTCACTCTTTTAAAAAAAGGAAAAAAGAAAAAAGAGGACATGTGTAAAGCTCAGTATAAGGAATTATTAGGCTCATGCAAATCCAACCTCCGAAAAGGTTTCACCGCACACCAGTCAAATGACCATCAGCAAAAAGTCTACAAACTATAAATGCTGAAGGGGTTTTAGAGAACTGTGTACCTTCTAGCTGCTGGTGGGATGGAAAGTGGTAACAGCACTAATGAAAACTGAATGGAGCTGCTTTAAAAGGTAAAAATTGAGCTACCATATGATCCGGCAGGGCCCCTTCTGGGCCTATAACCTAAGACCACCAGAATCGGAAAGACAGAGGCAGGCAAATGTGCACTGCAGCAATATTTAAATAGCCAAGACATGGACGCAAAAAAAAAAGGTCCATAAACCGATGAATGGACAAAGAAGACGTGGTATATGTACGGAATGGAATGTTAGCCACGAAAAAAATCAAACAGTGCCGTTTGCAGCACCACAGACGAGCCTACAGATAATCACACAACGTGAAGTAAGTCAAAATGCGAAAGACAAATGTCCCATGATATCACTTATGTTATCTGAAAATTCATAAAAATGAACATATTTCCATAGAGAAAGACAGTCTCAGATTGAGAAGGCAAACTTATGGTTAAGCCAGTGAAAAGGTGTGACGAATGCATAAATTCGGATATTGGGTTAACAAACATATACTAATACATATAAAATATATCATCACCCAAGACCTATGGAATACCAAGAGGGGTCTACTCAACACTCTGTAATAACCTACATGGAAAAGGACACAAAGATCAAGATATATATATATGTGTAGGTGTAAATGAACAAGATTCTGCACACCTAGAACAAACGACATTTTGAAATCCAATTTGCTCTGATCAATACTAAAAATTAAAGACATAAACAAGAATTAAGGAGGCTGAAACTTATGGGGGCTTGTCCTGGCACATTCCACTCTAATCTGCAACCTAAAAGCACAACTTGCAGGAAGGTTCTGTTTCCCTAGCAAGCAGAGTTGGTAACGCAGAAATGCTGCCACCCTAAGGCCGTTTCCTCAAACAGCAGCTTTAAATCCACTGCTAATGGTCACTAATATTGCCAAGGACTGCAGGGGTGTAAACGAGACATGCCCTCCAAAAATGTCCTGGGGTACGGAATGGCCAAAAAATTCAAACACAGCAAATTTTTCAACAAGGCAATTTGAAGGATGTTGATAAAAGCTCGACATCAGGAATTATTAGACACATGCAAATCCAACCTACCCAAAGGTATCACCTCACACCGGTCAGAATGACCATCAGCAAAAAGTCTACAAACAGTAGATGTTGAAGAAGTTGTGGAGAATAGCATAACCTCTAGGTCTAAGTGGGATGTAAACTGGTAAGAGCCAATAAAAGGAATAGAATGGCAGTGCGTTTGAAGGTAAAAATTGAGTTACCATATGATCCAGAAGGCCCACTATTGGGCCTGTAACCTGTGAAGGCCAGAATCAAAAAGACACAGGATGGAAAATCGTGTAGTGCATCAGTATTTACAATAGCCAAGACATGGAAGCAACAAAAATGTCCATCATCAGATGAATGGACGAAAAAGAGGTCCACGTACACAATGCAATATTAGACAGGGAAAAGAATGAAACAATGCTGTTTGCAGCACCATAGATGAGGCTAGAGATAATCACACATCTTGAAGTAAGTCAGAAAGCGAGAGACACATATCCTATGATATCACGTATAGGTGTTATCTAAAAATTGATATTAATGAACTTATTTCCACAGAGAAGGACACTCACGTATTCAGAACACAAACTTGTGGTTAACCAAGCGGAAAGGTGTGACGAATGTATAACGGAGGATATTGGGTTTTAACAGACATATGCTAATACTTATAAAATATAGAATCACCAAAAACATACCGAATACCAAGAGAGGTCTACACAACATTCTGTCATTACCTATATGGGACAGGATCCAAACATGAAAAGATGTATGTATCAATGAAACAGATTCTGTACACCTAGAACAAACACAACATTGCAATCAAATTTGCTCTGATAAAAATGAAAATTAAACTAAGAATACCAACAACAAATAAGTAGCCATAAGTTTTGGGGGGTTTGTCCTGGCACATTCCACTCTAATTTACAACCTACAAACAGGACTTCCAGGAAGGCTCTGTTGCCCTAGTAACCAGAGTTGGGAGTATAGACATGCGGCCGCCTTGTGGCCGTTTCCTGTAACAGCAGCTTTAAACCCAGTGCTAATGGGTACTTAATATTCACAATTACTACAGAGTTGTAAATGACACCTGCCCTCAAAAAATATCCAGGTGTAGGTAATGGCCACAGGAATTCAGAACACGGCAAATTTTTCAAGGAAACAATTTGAAGAGGTAAGTTTTTCTGTTGAACTTTAAAAAAAAAAAGAAAAGAAAACGGACGTGGATTAAAAGCTCAATATCAGGAAGTATTAGATGCATGCAAATCTAAACTACACAAAGGTATCACCACCCAACACTCCAAATGCCATCAGTAAAAAGTCTACAAACAATAAATGCTGAAGGGGTTTTAGAGGACTGTGTACCCTCTAGTTGCTGGTGGGATGTCAACTGGTAACAGCCAGTAGTGAGAACAGAATGGAGGTGCGTTTAAAGGTAAAAATTAGACTACCATATGATCTGGTAGGCCCACTGCTGGGCCTATCCCCGGAGAAGACCAGAATCCAAAAGACACAGGCTGGCAATCCTGCACTGCATCAATATTTAGCATAGCCAAGAGTGGGAAGAAACCAAAATGTCCATCAACAGATGAATGCCCAAAGAAGAACTGGTCCATGTACACAATGGAATATTCAGCATGGAAAAGAATGAAACACTGCTCTTTGCAGCACCATAGGTGAGCCTAGATATAATCACAGAACATGAGGTAAGTCGGAAAGCAGACGACAAATATCCTGTGATATCACTTATAGGCGTTACCTAACAACTGACACAAATGAACATATTTCCACAGAGAAAGACACTCACGGACTTGGAAAACAAACTATGGTTATGTAAAAGGAAAGCTGGGAGCAATGGATAAATGAAGATTAGGGTTACCATACGTATACAAATACATATTAAATACATATATCAAAAAGACCAACCATATACCAAGGAAGGTCTACTGAACTCGCTGTAATAATTTATACGGGGGCTTCCCTGGTGGCGCCGTGGTTAAGAATCCGCCTGCCAGTGCAGGGGACATGGGTTCGATCCCTGGTCCAGGAAGATCCCACATGCTGCAGAGCAAATAAGCCCGTGCACCACAACTACTGAGCCTGCGCTCTAGAGCCCAGGAGCCACAACTACTGAGCCCATGTGCCACAACTACTGAAGCCCGCATGCCTAGAGACCATGCTCTGCAACAAGACAAGCCACTGCAGGGAGAAGCCCGTGCAGCGCAATGGAGAGTAGCCCCCACTCACCGCAACTAGAGAAAGCCCACATGCAGCAGCGAAGATCCAACTCAGCCAAAAATAAATAATTAAATTAAATAAATTTATTAAAAAAATAATAGTAATTTACATGGGAAGAGGATCTGCACATGAATAGATATATATAATATTCAATTGAACCTGATTGTGCACACCTGGAACAAACACTATTCTAATCATTACCCCAATTTAAAAAATTAAAACCACGAACAACAATTAATGAGACATAAACTTATTGGGGTTATCCCTGGCACATTCCATTCTAATTTACAACCTAGGAAAACCACTTTCAGGAAGGCTCTTCTGCCCTCGTAACCAGATTTGGGAATGGAGAAATGCTGCCGCCTGGTGGCCGTTTCCTACAAAAGCAGCTTTAAACACAGGGCTAACGGTCACTTAAGATTCACAGGAATTGTAGGGCTGTCAATGACACGTGTCGTCAAAAAATGTCCTGGGTAGGTAATGGCCAAAAAAGTTCACAACACAGAGAATTTTTCAAGAAAACAATTTGAAGAGGTAAGTTTTACTCACTCTTTTATTTCCAAAAACAAAGAGGAACATGGATAAAAGCTCAATATCAGGCATTATTGGTTGGATGCAAATCCAAACTACAAAAAGATGTCGCCACCCAATATTCAAAATGCCATCAGTAAAAAGTCTACAAACTATGAATGCTGACGGGTGTGTGGAGAAATGCATACCCGCTATGCTGTTGGTTGGAAGTAAACTGGTAACAGCTAATTAGGAGAACAGAATGGAGCTGCATTTAAAAGGTAAAAATTGAGCTACCATATGATGCGGCCGATCCCTTAATGGGCCTATACCTTAAGAAGACCAGAATCGGAAAGACACAGACAGGCAAACATGCACTGCAGCAATATTTACAATAGCCTAGACATGCAAGCAAACAAGATGTCCATCAACAGACAAATGGACAAAGAAGAAGTAGTGTATGTACCGATTTGAATATTAGCCTCGGAATAAAATGAACAATGCCATTTTCATGACTACAGATGAGCCTAGAAATAATCATATTAGGTCAAGTAAGTGAAAAGGCAATCACAAATATCCCATGATATCATTTATAGATGTTATCCTAAGATTGCTACCAATGAACATATTTCCACAGAGAAAGACACTCACAGACTTATAAACAAACTAATGGTTAACCAAAATGAAAGGTGGGAGGATCGATAAATTAGGATTATGGGGGTAACATACATATACTAATATATGTTAACATACATACATTAACGTATGTTAAATGTCTATAAACATATAAACTATATGAATTCTATAATCTCCAATATATATAAAGTATATAATGACCAAACACCTACCAAATACCAAGGGAGGTCGACTCAACACTCTGTAATAACATACATGGTAACAGGATCCGAAGATGAACAGATATATGCATGAATAATTGACCAGATTCTGTACTGCCAGACAATCACAAGACTCTAATCAAAATTACTCCAGTCAGAAATATAAATTCAATGTAAAAAACCAACATAAGTAAGGAGAAATAAACTGGGGGTTTGTCTGAGCACATTCTACTCTAATTTACAACCGAGAAACACGACGTCCAGGAAGACTCTGTTGCCCTAGTAACAAGAGTTGAGAACGTAATAATGCTGCCGCTTTGTGGCTGTTTCCCACAGCAGCAGCTTTCAACACGGTGCTAATGGTCACTTAACATTCACAAGGACTGCAGGGCTGTAAATGACACCTGCCCTCAAAAAATGCCCTGGGGTAGGGAATAGCCAAGAAAATTCAACACCTGACAAATTTTTCAAGAAGTCAATATGAAGAGGGAAGTTGTACTCACTCTTTTAAAAAAAGGAAAAAAGAAAAAAGAGGACATGTGTAAAGCTCAGTATAAGGAATTATTAGGCTCATGCAAATCCAACCTCCGAAAAGGTTTCACCGCACACCAGTCAAATGACCATCAGCAAAAAGTCTACAAACTATAAATGCTGAAGGGGTTTTAGAGAACTGTGTACCTTCTAGCTGCTGGTGGGATGGAAAGTGGTAACAGCACTAATGAAAACTGAATGGAGCTGCTTTAAAAGGTAAAAATTGAGCTACCATATGATCCGGCAGGGCCCCTTCTGGGCCTATAACCTAAGACCACCAGAATCGGAAAGACAGAGGCAGGCAAATGTGCACTGCAGCAATATTTAAATAGCCAAGACATGGACGCAAAAAAAAAAAGGTCCATAAACCGATGAATGGACAAAGAAGACGTGGTATATGTACAGAATGGAATGTTAGCCACGAAAAAAATCAAACAGTGCCGTTTGCAGCACCACAGACGAGCCTACAGATAATCACACAACGTGAAGTAAGTCAAAATGCGAAAGACAAATGTCCCATGATATCACTTATGTTATCTGAAAATTCATAAAAATGAACATATTTCCATAGAGAAAGACAGTCTCAGATTGAGAAGGCAAACTTATGGTTAAGCCAGTGAAAAGGTGTGACGAATGCATAAATTCGGATATTGGGTTAACAAACATATACTAATACATATAAAATATATCATCACCCAAGACCTATGGAATACCAAGAGGGGTCTACTCAACACTCTGTAATAACCTACATGGAAAAGGACACAAAGATCAAGATATATATATATGTGTAGGTGTAAATGAACAAGATTCTGCACACCTAGAACAAACGACATTTTGAAATCCAATTTGCTCTGATCAATACTAAAAATTAAAGACATAAACAAGAATTAAGGAGGCTGAAACTTATGGGGGCTTGTCCTGGCACATTCCACTCTAATCTGCAACCTAAAAGCACAACTTGCAGGAAGGTTCTGTTTCCCTAGCAAGCAGAGTTGGTAACGCAGAAATGCTGCCACCCTAAGGCCGTTTCCTCAAACAGCAGCTTTAAATCCACTGCTAATGGTCACTAATATTGCCAAGGACTGCAGGGGTGTAAACGAGACATGCCCTCCAAAAATGTCCTGGGGTACGGAATGGCCAAAAAATTCAAACACAGCAAATTTTTCAACAAGGCAATTTGAAGGATGTTGATAAAAGCTCGACATCAGGAATTATTAGACACATGCAAATCCAACCTACCCAAAGGTATCACCTCACACCGGTCAGAATGACCATCAGCAAAAAGTCTACAAACAGTAGATGTTGAAGAAGTTGTGGAGAATAGCATAACCTCTAGGTCTAAGTGGGATGTAAACTGGTAAGAGCCAATAAAAGGAATAGAATGGCAGTGCGTTTGAAGGTAAAAATTGAGTTACCATATGATCCAGAAGGCCCACTATTGGGCCTGTAACCTGTGAAGGCCAGAATCAAAAAGACACAGGATGGAAAATCGTGTAGTGCATCAGTATTTACAATAGCCAAGACATGGAAGCAACAAAAATGTCCATCATCAGATGAATGGACGAAAAAGAGGTCCACGTACACAATGCAATATTAGACAGGGAAAAGAATGAAACAATGCTGTTTGCAGCACCATAGATGAGGCTAGAGATAATCACACATCTTGAAGTAAGTCAGAAAGCGAGAGACACATATCCTATGATATCACGTATAGGTGTTATCTAAAAATTGATATTAATGAACTTATTTCCACAGAGAAGGACACTCACGTATTCAGAACACAAACTTGTGGTTAACCAAGCGGAAAGGTGTGACGAATGTATAACGGAGGATATTGGGTTTTAACAGACATATGCTAATACTTATAAAATATAGAATCACCAAAAACATACCGAATACCAAGAGAGGTCTACACAACATTCTGTCATTACCTATATGGGACAGGATCCAAACATGAAAAGATGTATGTATCAATGAAACAGATTCTGTACACCTAGAACAAACACAACATTGCAATCAAATTTGCTCTGATAAAAATGAAAATTAAACTAAGAATACCAACAACAAATAAGTAGCCATAAGTTTTGGGGGGTTTGTCCTGGCACATTCCACTCTAATTTACAACCTACAAACAGGACTTCCAGGAAGGCTCTGTTGCCCTAGTAACCAGAGTTGGGAGTATAGACATGCGGCCGCCTTGTGGCCGTTTCCTGTAACAGCAGCTTTAAACCCAGTGCTAATGGGTACTTAATATTCACAATTACTACAGAGTTGTAAATGACACCTGCCCTCAAAAAATATCCAGGTGTAGGTAATGGCCACAGGAATTCAGAACACGGCAAATTTTTCAAGGAAACAATTTGAAGAGGTAAGTTTTTCTGTTGAACTTTAAAAAAAAAAAGAAAAGAAAACGGACGTGGATTAAAAGCTCAATATCAGGAAGTATTAGATGCATGCAAATCTAAACTACACAAAGGTATCACCACCCAACACTCCAAATGCCATCAGTAAAAAGTCTACAAACAATAAATGCTGAAGGGGTTTTAGAGGACTGTGTACCCTCTAGTTGCTGGTGGGATGTCAACTGGTAACAGCCAGTAGTGAGAACAGAATGGAGGTGCGTTTAAAGGTAAAAATTAGACTACCATATGATCTGGTAGGCCCACTGCTGGGCCTATCCCCGGAGAAGACCAGAATCCAAAAGACACAGGCTGGCAATCCTGCACTGCATCAATATTTAGCATAGCCAAGAGTGGGAAGAAACCAAAATGTCCATCAACAGATGAATGCCCAAAGAAGAACTGGTCCATGTACACAATGGAATATTCAGCATGGAAAAGAATGAAACACTGCTCTTTGCAGCACCATAGGTGAGCCTAGATATAATCACAGAACATGAGGTAAGTCGGAAAGCAGACGACAAATATCCTGTGATATCACTTATAGGCGTTACCTAACAACTGACACAAATGAACATATTTCCACAGAGAAAGACACTCACGGACTTGGAAAACAAACTATGGTTATGTAAAAGGAAAGCTGGGAGCAATGGATAAATGAAGATTAGGGTTACCATACGTATACAAATACATATTAAATACATATCTCAAAAAGACCAACCATCTACCAAGGAAGGTCTACTGAACTCGCTGTAATAATTTATACGGGGGCTTCCCTGGTGGCGCCGTGGTTAAGAATCCGCCTGCCAGTGCAGGGGACATGGGTTCGATCCCTGGTCCAGGAAGATCCCACATGCTGCAGAGCAAATAAGCCCGTGCACCACAACTACTGAGCCTGCGCTCTAGAGCCCAGGAGCCACAACTACTGAGCCCATGTGCCACAACTACTGAAGCCCGCATGCCTAGAGACCATGCTCTGCAACAAGACAAGCCACTGCAGGGAGAAGCCCGTGCAGCGCAATGGAGAGTAGCCCCCACTCACCGCAACTAGAGAAAGCCCACATGCAGCAGCGAAGATCCAACTCAGCCAAAAATAAATAATTAAATTAAATAAATTTATTAAAAAAATAATAGTAATTTACATGGGAAGAGGATCTGCACATGAATAGATATATATAATATTCAATTGAACCTGATTGTGCACACCTGGAACAAACACTATTCTAATCATTACCCCAATTTAAAAAATTAAAACCACGAACAACAATTAATGAGACATAAACTTATTGGGGTTATCCCTGGCACATTCCATTCTAATTTACAACCTAGGAAAACCACTTTCAGGAAGGCTCTTCTGCCCTCGTAACCAGATTTGGGAATGGAGAAATGCTGCCGCCTGGTGGCCGTTTCCTACAAAAGCAGCTTTAAACACAGGGCTAACGGTCACTTAAGATTCACAGGAATTGTAGGGCTGTCAATGACACGTGTCGTCAAAAAATGTCCTGGGTAGGTAATGGCCAAAAAAGTTCACAACACAGAGAATTTTTCAAGAAAACAATTTGAAGAGGTAAGTTTTACTCACTCTTTTATTTCCAAAAACAAAGAGGAACATGGATAAAAGCTCAATATCAGGCATTATTGGTTGGATGCAAATCCAAACTACAAAAAGATGTCGCCACCCAATATTCAAAATGCCATCAGTAAAAAGTCTACAAACTATGAATGCTGACGGGTGTGTGGAGAAATGCATACCCGCTATGCTGTTGGTTGGAAGTAAACTGGTAACAGCTAATTAGGAGAACAGAATGGAGCTGCATTTAAAAGGTAAAAATTGAGCTACCATATGATGCGGCCGATCCCTTAATGGGCCTATACCTTAAGAAGACCAGAATCGGAAAGACACAGACAGGCAAACATGCACTGCAGCAATATTTACAATAGCCTAGACATGCAAGCAAACAAGATGTCCATCAACAGACAAATGGACAAAGAAGAAGTAGTGTATGTACCGATTTGAATATTAGCCTCGGAATAAAATGAACAATGCCATTTTCATGACTACAGATGAGCCTAGAAATAATCATATTAGGTCAAGTAAGTGAAAAGGCAATCACAAATATCCCATGATATCATTTATAGATGTTATCCTAAGATTGCTACCAATGAACATATTTCCACAGAGAAAGACACTCACAGACTTATAAACAAACTAATGGTTAACCAAAATGAAAGGTGGGAGGATCGATAAATTAGGATTATGGGGGTAACATACATATACTAATATATGTTAACATACATACATTAACGTATGTTAAATGTCTATAAACATATAAACTATATGAATTCTATAATCTCCAATATATATAAAGTATATAATGACCAAACACCTACCAAATACCAAGGGAGGTCGACTCAACACTCTGTAATAACATACATGGTAACAGGATCCGAAGATGAACAGATATATGCATGAATAATTGACCAGATTCTGTACTGCCAGACAATCACAAGACTCTAATCAAAATTACTCCAGTCAGAAATATAAATTCAATGTAAAAAACCAACATAAGTAAGGAGAAATAAACTGGGGGTTTGTCTGAGCACATTCTACTCTAATTTACAACCGAGAAACACGACGTCCAGGAAGACTCTGTTGCCCTAGTAACAAGAGTTGAGAACGTAATAATGCTGCCGCTTTGTGGCTGTTTCCCACAGCAGCAGCTTTCAACACGGTGCTAATGGTCACTTAACATTCACAAGGACTGCAGGGCTGTAAATGACACCTGCCCTCAAAAAATGCCCTGGGGTAGGGAATAGCCAAGAAAATTCAACACCTGACAAATTTTTCAAGAAGTCAATATGAAGAGGGAAGTTGTACTCACTCTTTTAAAAAAAGGAAAAAAGAAAAAAGAGGACATGTGTAAAGCTCAGTATAAGGAATTATTAGGCTCATGCAAATCCAACCTCCGAAAAGGTTTCACCGCACACCAGTCAAATGACCATCAGCAAAAAGTCTACAAACTATAAATGCTGAAGGGGTTTTAGAGAACTGTGTACCTCCTAGCTGCTGGTGGGATGGAAAGTGGTAACAGCACTAATGAAAACTGAATGGAGCTGCTTTAAAAGGTAAAAATTGAGCTACCATATGATCCGGCAGGGCCCCTTCTGGGCCTATAACCTAAGACCACCAGAATCGGAAAGACAGAGGCAGGCAAATGTGCACTGCAGCAATATTTAAATAGCCAAGACATGGACGCAAAAAAAAAAGGTCCATAAACCGATGAATGGACAAAGAAGACGTGGTATATGTACGGAATGGAATGTTAGCCACGAAAAAAATCAAACAGTGCCGTTTGCAGCACCACAGACGAGCCTACAGATAATCACACAACGTGAAGTAAGTCAAAATGCGAAAGACAAATGTCCCATGATATCACTTATGTTATCTGAAAATTCATAAAAATGAACATATTTCCATAGAGAAAGACAGTCTCAGATTGAGAAGGCAAACTTATGGTTAAGCCAGTGAAAAGGTGTGACGAATGCATAAATTCGGATATTGGGTTAACAAACATATACTAATACATATAAAATATATCATCACCCAAGACCTATGGAATACCAAGAGGGGTCTACTCAACACTCTGTAATAACCTACATGGAAAAGGACACAAAGATCAAGATATATATATATGTGTAGGTGTAAATGAACAAGATTCTGCACACCTAGAACAAACGACATTTTGAAATCCAATTTGCTCTGATCAATACTAAAAATTAAAGACATAAACAAGAATTAAGGAGGCTGAAACTTATGGGGGCTTGTCCTGGCACATTCCACTCTAATCTGCAACCTAAAAGCACAACTTGCAGGAAGGTTCTGTTTCCCTAGCAAGCAGAGTTGGTAACGCAGAAATGCTGCCACCCTAAGGCCGTTTCCTCAAACAGCAGCTTTAAATCCACTGCTAATGGTCACTAATATTGCCAAGGACTGCAGGGGTGTAAACGAGACATGCCCTCCAAAAATGTCCTGGGGTACGGAATGGCCAAAAAATTCAAACACAGCAAATTTTTCAACAAGGCAATTTGAAGGATGTTGATAAAAGCTCGACATCAGGAATTATTAGACACATGCAAATCCAACCTACCCAAAGGTATCACCTCACACCGGTCAGAATGACCATCAGCAAAAAGTCTACAAACAGTAGATGTTGAAGAAGTTGTGGAGAATAGCATAACCTCTAGGTCTAAGTGGGATGTAAACTGGTAAGAGCCAATAAAAGGAATAGAATGGCAGTGCGTTTGAAGGTAAAAATTGAGTTACCATATGATCCAGAAGGCCCACTATTGGGCCTGTAACCTGTGAAGGCCAGAATCAAAAAGACACAGGATGGAAAATCGTGTAGTGCATCAGTATTTACAATAGCCAAGACATGGAAGCAACAAAAATGTCCATCATCAGATGAATGGACGAAAAAGAGGTCCACGTACACAATGCAATATTAGACAGGGAAAAGAATGAAACAATGCTGTTTGCAGCACCATAGATGAGGCTAGAGATAATCACACATCTTGAAGTAAGTCAGAAAGCGAGAGACACATATCCTATGATATCACGTATAGGTGTTATCTAAAAATTGATATTAATGAACTTATTTCCACAGAGAAGGACACTCACGTATTCAGAACACAAACTTGTGGTTAACCAAGCGGAAAGGTGTGACGAATGTATAACGGAGGATATTGGGTTTTAACAGACATATGCTAATACTTATAAAATATAGAATCACCAAAAACATACCGAATACCAAGAGAGGTCTACACAACATTCTGTCATTACCTATATGGGACAGGATCCAAACATGAAAAGATGTATGTATCAATGAAACAGATTCTGTACACCTAGAACAAACACAACATTGCAATCAAATTTGCTCTGATAAAAATGAAAATTAAACTAAGAATACCAACAACAAATAAGTAGCCATAAGTTTTGGGGGGTTTGTCCTGGCACATTCCACTCTAATTTACAACCTACAAACAGGACTTCCAGGAAGGCTCTGTTGCCCTAGTAACCAGAGTTGGGAGTATAGACATGCGGCCGCCTTGTGGCCGTTTCCTGTAACAGCAGCTTTAAACCCAGTGCTAATGGGTACTTAATATTCACAATTACTACAGAGTTGTAAATGACACCTGCCCTCAAAAAATATCCAGGTGTAGGTAATGGCCACAGGAATTCAGAACACGGCAAATTTTTCAAGGAAACAATTTGAAGAGGTAAGTTTTTCTGTTGAACTTTAAAAAAAAAAAGAAAAGAAAACGGACGTGGATTAAAAGCTCAATATCAGGAAGTATTAGATGCATGCAAATCTAAACTACACAAAGGTATCACCACCCAACACTCCAAATGCCATCAGTAAAAAGTCTACAAACAATAAATGCTGAAGGGGTTTTAGAGGACTGTGTACCCTCTAGTTGCTGGTGGGATGTCAACTGGTAACAGCCAGTAGTGAGAACAGAATGGAGGTGCGTTTAAAGGTAAAAATTAGACTACCATATGATCTGGTAGGCCCACTGCTGGGCCTATCCCCGGAGAAGACCAGAATCCAAAAGACACAGGCTGGCAATCCTGCACTGCATCAATATTTAGCATAGCCAAGAGTGGGAAGAAACCAAAATGTCCATCAACAGATGAATGCCCAAAGAAGAACTGGTCCATGTACACAATGGAATATTCAGCATGGAAAAGAATGAAACACTGCTCTTTGCAGCACCATAGGTGAGCCTAGATATAATCACAGAACATGAGGTAAGTCGGAAAGCAGACGACAAATATCCTGTGATATCACTTATAGGCGTTACCTAACAACTGACACAAATGAACATATTTCCACAGAGAAAGACACTCACGGACTTGGAAAACAAACTATGGTTATGTAAAAGGAAAGCTGGGAGCAATGGATAAATGAAGATTAGGGTTACCATACGTATACAAATACATATTAAATACATATCTCAAAAAGACCAACCATCTACCAAGGAAGGTCTACTGAACTCGCTGTAATAATTTATACGGGGGCTTCCCTGGTGGCGCCGTGGTTAAGAATCCGCCTGCCAGTGCAGGGGACATGGGTTCGATCCCTGGTCCAGGAAGATCCCACATGCTGCAGAGCAAATAAGCCCGTGCACCACAACTACTGAGCCTGCGCTCTAGAGCCCAGGAGCCACAACTACTGAGCCCATGTGCCACAACTACTGAAGCCCGCATGCCTAGAGACCATGCTCTGCAACAAGACAAGCCACTGCAGGGAGAAGCCCGTGCAGCGCAATGGAGAGTAGCCCCCACTCACCGCAACTAGAGAAAGCCCACATGCAGCAGCGAAGATCCAACTCAGCCAAAAATAAATAATTAAATTAAATAAATTTATTAAAAAAATAATAGTAATTTACATGGGAAGAGGATCTGCACATGAATAGATATATATAATATTCAATTGAACCTGATTGTGCACACCTGGAACAAACACTATTCTAATCATTACCCCAATTTAAAAAATTAAAACCACGAACAACAATTAATGAGACATAAACTTATTGGGGTTATCCCTGGCACATTCCATTCTAATTTACAACCTAGGAAAACCACTTTCAGGAAGGCTCTTCTGCCCTCGTAACCAGATTTGGGAATGGAGAAATGCTGCCGCCTGGTGGCCGTTTCCTACAAAAGCAGCTTTAAACACAGGGCTAACGGTCACTTAAGATTCACAGGAATTGTAGGGCTGTCAATGACACGTGTCGTCAAAAAATGTCCTGGGTAGGTAATGGCCAAAAAAGTTCACAACACAGAGAATTTTTCAAGAAAACAATTTGAAGAGGTAAGTTTTACTCACTCTTTTATTTCCAAAAACAAAGAGGAACATGGATAAAAGCTCAATATCAGGCATTATTGGTTGGATGCAAATCCAAACTACAAAAAGATGTCGCCACCCAATATTCAAAATGCCATCAGTAAAAAGTCTACAAACTATGAATGCTGACGGGTGTGTGGAGAAATGCATACCCGCTATGCTGTTGGTTGGAAGTAAACTGGTAACAGCTAATTAGGAGAACAGAATGGAGCTGCATTTAAAAGGTAAAAATTGAGCTACCATATGATGCGGCCGATCCCTTAATGGGCCTATACCTTAAGAAGACCAGAATCGGAAAGACACAGACAGGCAAACATGCACTGCAGCAATATTTACAATAGCCTAGACATGCAAGCAAACAAGATGTCCATCAACAGACAAATGGACAAAGAAGAAGTAGTGTATGTACCGATTTGAATATTAGCCTCGGAATAAAATGAACAATGCCATTTTCATGACTACAGATGAGCCTAGAAATAATCATATTAGGTCAAGTAAGTGAAAAGGCAATCACAAATATCCCATGATATCATTTATAGATGTTATCCTAAGATTGCTACCAATGAACATATTTCCACAGAGAAAGACACTCACAGACTTATAAACAAACTAATGGTTAACCAAAATGAAAGGTGGGAGGATCGATAAATTAGGATTATGGGGGTAACATACATATACTAATATATGTTAACATACATACATTAACGTATGTTAAATGTCTATAAACATATAAACTATATGAATTCTATAATCTCCAATATATATAAAGTATATAATGACCAAACACCTACCAAATACCAAGGGAGGTCGACTCAACACTCTGTAATAACATACATGGTAACAGGATCCGAAGATGAACAGATATATGCATGAATAATTGACCAGATTCTGTACTGCCAGACAATCACAAGACTCTAATCAAAATTACTCCAGTCAGAAATATAAATTCAATGTAAAAAACCAACATAAGTAAGGAGAAATAAACTGGGGGTTTGTCTGAGCACATTCTACTCTAATTTACAACCGAGAAACACGACGTCCAGGAAGACTCTGTTGCCCTAGTAACAAGAGTTGAGAACGTAATAATGCTGCCGCTTTGTGGCTGTTTCCCACAGCAGCAGCTTTCAACACGGTGCTAATGGTCACTTAACATTCACAAGGACTGCAGGGCTGTAAATGACACCTGCCCTCAAAAAATGCCCTGGGGTAGGGAATAGCCAAGAAAATTCAACACCTGACAAATTTTTCAAGAAGTCAATATGAAGAGGGAAGTTGTACTCACTCTTTTAAAAAAAGGAAAAAAGAAAAAAGAGGACATGTGTAAAGCTCAGTATAAGGAATTATTAGGCTCATGCAAATCCAACCTCCGAAAAGGTTTCACCGCACACCAGTCAAATGACCATCAGCAAAAAGTCTACAAACTATAAATGCTGAAGGGGTTTTAGAGAACTGTGTACCTCCTAGCTGCTGGTGGGATGGAAAGTGGTAACAGCACTAATGAAAACTGAATGGAGCTGCTTTAAAAGGTAAAAATTGAGCTACCATATGATCCGGCAGGGCCCCTTCTGGGCCTATAACCTAAGACCACCAGAATCGGAAAGACAGAGGCAGGCAAATGTGCACTGCAGCAATATTTAAATAGCCAAGACATGGACGCAAAAAAAAAAGGTCCATAAACCGATGAATGGACAAAGAAGACGTGGTATATGTACGGAATGGAATGTTAGCCACGAAAAAAATCAAACAGTGCCGTTTGCAGCACCACAGACGAGCCTACAGATAATCACACAACGTGAAGTAAGTCAAAATGCGAAAGACAAATGTCCCATGATATCACTTATGTTATCTGAAAATTCATAAAAATGAACATATTTCCATAGAGAAAGACAGTCTCAGATTGAGAAGGCAAACTTATGGTTAAGCCAGTGAAAAGGTGTGACGAATGCATAAATTCGGATATTGGGTTAACAAACATATACTAATACATATAAAATATATCATCACCCAAGACCTATGGAATACCAAGAGGGGTCTACTCAACACTCTGTAATAACCTACATGGAAAAGGACACAAAGATCAAGATATATATATATGTGTAGGTGTAAATGAACAAGATTCTGCACACCTAGAACAAACGACATTTTGAAATCCAATTTGCTCTGATCAATACTAAAAATTAAAGACATAAACAAGAATTAAGGAGGCTGAAACTTATGGGGGCTTGTCCTGGCACATTCCACTCTAATCTGCAACCTAAAAGCACAACTTGCAGGAAGGTTCTGTTTCCCTAGCAAGCAGAGTTGGTAACGCAGAAATGCTGCCACCCTAAGGCCGTTTCCTCAAACAGCAGCTTTAAATCCACTGCTAATGGTCACTAATATTGCCAAGGACTGCAGGGGTGTAAACGAGACATGCCCTCCAAAAATGTCCTGGGGTACGGAATGGCCAAAAAATTCAAACACAGCAAATTTTTCAACAAGGCAATTTGAAGGATGTTGATAAAAGCTCGACATCAGGAATTATTAGACACATGCAAATCCAACCTACCCAAAGGTATCACCTCACACCGGTCAGAATGACCATCAGCAAAAAGTCTACAAACAGTAGATGTTGAAGAAGTTGTGGAGAATAGCATAACCTCTAGGTCTAAGTGGGATGTAAACTGGTAAGAGCCAATAAAAGGAATAGAATGGCAGTGCGTTTGAAGGTAAAAATTGAGTTACCATATGATCCAGAAGGCCCACTATTGGGCCTGTAACCTGTGAAGGCCAGAATCAAAAAGACACAGGATGGAAAATCGTGTAGTGCATCAGTATTTACAATAGCCAAGACATGGAAGCAACAAAAATGTCCATCATCAGATGAATGGACGAAAAAGAGGTCCACGTACACAATGCAATATTAGACAGGGAAAAGAATGAAACAATGCTGTTTGCAGCACCATAGATGAGGCTAGAGATAATCACACATCTTGAAGTAAGTCAGAAAGCGAGAGACACATATCCTATGATATCACGTATAGGTGTTATCTAAAAATTGATATTAATGAACTTATTTCCACAGAGAAGGACACTCACGTATTCAGAACACAAACTTGTGGTTAACCAAGCGGAAAGGTGTGACGAATGTATAACGGAGGATATTGGGTTTTAACAGACATATGCTAATACTTATAAAATATAGAATCACCAAAAACATACCGAATACCAAGAGAGGTCTACACAACATTCTGTCATTACCTATATGGGACAGGATCCAAACATGAAAAGATGTATGTATCAATGAAACAGATTCTGTACACCTAGAACAAACACAACATTGCAATCAAATTTGCTCTGATAAAAATGAAAATTAAACTAAGAATACCAACAACAAATAAGTAGCCATAAGTTTTGGGGGGTTTGCCCTGGCACATTCCACTCTAATTTACAACCTACAAACAGGACTTCCAGGAAGGCTCTGTTGCCCTAGTAACCAGAGTTGGGAGTATAGACATGCGGCCGCCTTGTGGCCGTTTCCTGTAACAGCAGCTTTAAACCCAGTGCTAATGGGTACTTAATATTCACAATTACTACAGAGTTGTAAATGACACCTGCCCTCAAAAAATATCCAGGTGTAGGTAATGGCCACAGGAATTCAGAACACGGCAAATTTTTCAAGGAAACAATTTGAAGAGGTAAGTTTTTCTGTTGAACTTTAAAAAAAAAAGAAAAGAAAACGGACGTGGATTAAAAGCTCAATATCAGGAAGTATTAGATGCATGCAAATCTAAACTACACAAAGGTATCACCACCCAACACTCCAAATGCCATCAGTAAAAAGTCTACAAACAATAAATGCTGAAGGGGTTTTAGAGGACTGTGTACCCTCTAGTTGCTGGTGGGATGTCAACTGGTAACAGCCAGTAGTGAGAACAGAATGGAGGTGCGTTTAAAGGTAAAAATTAGACTACCATATGATCTGGTAGGCCCACTGCTGGGCCTATCCCCGGAGAAGACCAGAATCCAAAAGACACAGGCTGGCAATCCTGCACTGCATCAATATTTAGCATAGCCAAGAGTGGGAAGAAACCAAAATGTCCATCAACAGATGAATGCCCAAAGAAGAACTGGTCCATGTACACAATGGAATATTCAGCATGGAAAAGAATGAAACACTGCTCTTTGCAGCACCATAGGTGAGCCTAGATATAATCACAGAACATGAGGTAAGTCGGAAAGCAGACGACAAATATCCTGTGATATCACTTATAGGCGTTACCTAACAACTGACACAAATGAACATATTTCCACAGAGAAAGACACTCACGGACTTGGAAAACAAACTATGGTTATGTAAAAGGAAAGCTGGGAGCAATGGATAAATGAAGATTAGGGTTACCATACGTATACAAATACATATTAAATACATATATCAAAAAGACCAACCATCTACCAAGGAAGGTCTACTGAACTCGCTGTAATAATTTATACGGGGGCTTCCCTGGTGGCGCCGTGGTTAAGAATCCGCCTGCCAGTGCAGGGGACATGGGTTCGATCCCTGGTCCAGGAAGATCCCACATGCTGCAGAGCAAATAAGCCCGTGCACCACAACTACTGAGCCTGCGCTCTAGAGCCCAGGAGCCACAACTACTGAGCCCATGTGCCACAACTACTGAAGCCCGCATGCCTAGAGACCATGCTCTGCAACAAGACAAGCCACTGCAGGGAGAAGCCCGTGCAGCGCAATGGAGAGTAGCCCCCACTCACCGCAACTAGAGAAAGCCCACATGCAGCAGCGAAGATCCAACTCAGCCAAAAATAAATAATTAAATTAAATAAATTTATTAAAAAAATAATAGTAATTTACATGGGAAGAGGATCTGCACATGAATAGATATATATAATATTCAATTGAACCTGATTGTGCACACCTGGAACAAACACTATTCTAATCATTACCCCAATTTAAAAAATTAAAACCACGAACAACAATTAATGAGACATAAACTTATTGGGGTTATCCCTGGCACATTCCATTCTAATTTACAACCTAGGAAAACCACTTTCAGGAAGGCTCTTCTGCCCTCGTAACCAGATTTGGGAATGGAGAAATGCTGCCGCCTGGTGGCCGTTTCCTACAAAAGCAGCTTTAAACACAGGGCTAACGGTCACTTAAGATTCACAGGAATTGTAGGGCTGTCAATGACACGTGTCGTCAAAAAATGTCCTGGGTAGGTAATGGCCAAAAAAGTTCACAACACAGAGAATTTTTCAAGAAAACAATTTGAAGAGGTAAGTTTTACTCACTCTTTTATTTCCAAAAACAAAGAGGAACATGGATAAAAGCTCAATATCAGGCATTATTGGTTGGATGCAAATCCAAACTACAAAAAGATGTCGCCACCCAATATTCAAAATGCCATCAGTAAAAAGTCTACAAACTATGAATGCTGACGGGTGTGTGGAGAAATGCATACCCGCTATGCTGTTGGTTGGAAGTAAACTGGTAACAGCTAATTAGGAGAACAGAATGGAGCTGCATTTAAAAGGTAAAAATTGAGCTACCATATGATGCGGCCGATCCCTTAATGGGCCTATACCTTAAGAAGACCAGAATCGGAAAGACACAGACAGGCAAACATGCACTGCAGCAATATTTACAATAGCCTAGACATGCAAGCAAACAAGATGTCCATCAACAGACAAATGGACAAAGAAGAAGTAGTGTATGTACCGATTTGAATATTAGCCTCGGAATAAAATGAACAATGCCATTTTCATGACTACAGATGAGCCTAGAAATAATCATATTAGGTCAAGTAAGTGAAAAGGCAATCACAAATATCCCATGATATCATTTATAGATGTTATCCTAAGATTGCTACCAATGAACATATTTCCACAGAGAAAGACACTCACAGACTTATAAACAAACTAATGGTTAACCAAAATGAAAGGTGGGAGGATCGATAAATTAGGATTATGGGGGTAACATACATATACTAATATATGTTAACATACATACATTAACGTATGTTAAATGTCTATAAACATATAAACTATATGAATTCTATAATCTCCAATATATATAAAGTATATAATGACCAAACACCTACCAAATACCAAGGGAGGTCGACTCAACACTCTGTAATAACATACATGGTAACAGGATCCGAAGATGAACAGATATATGCATGAATAATTGACCAGATTCTGTACTGCCAGACAATCACAAGACTCTAATCAAAATTACTCCAGTCAGAAATATAAATTCAATGTAAAAAACCAACATAAGTAAGGAGAAATAAACTGGGGGTTTGTCTGAGCACATTCTACTCTAATTTACAACCGAGAAACACGACGTCCAGGAAGACTCTGTTGCCCTAGTAACAAGAGTTGAGAACGTAATAATGCTGCCGCTTTGTGGCTGTTTCCCACAGCAGCAGCTTTCAACACGGTGCTAATGGTCACTTAACATTCACAAGGACTGCAGGGCTGTAAATGACACCTGCCCTCAAAAAATGCCCTGGGGTAGGGAATAGCCAAGAAAATTCAACACCTGACAAATTTTTCAAGAAGTCAATATGAAGAGGGAAGTTGTACTCACTCTTTTAAAAAAAGGAAAAAAGAAAAAAGAGGACATGTGTAAAGCTCAGTATAAGGAATTATTAGGCTCATGCAAATCCAACCTCCGAAAAGGTTTCACCGCACACCAGTCAAATGACCATCAGCAAAAAGTCTACAAACTATAAATGCTGAAGGGGTTTTAGAGAACTGTGTACCTCCTAGCTGCTGGTGGGATGGAAAGTGGTAACAGCACTAATGAAAACTGAATGGAGCTGCTTTAAAAGGTAAAAATTGAGCTACCATATGATCCGGCAGGGCCCCTTCTGGGCCTATAACCTAAGACCACCAGAATCGGAAAGACAGAGGCAGGCAAATGTGCACTGCAGCAATATTTAAATAGCCAAGACATGGACGCAAAAAAAAAAGGTCCATAAACCGATGAATGGACAAAGAAGACGTGGTATATGTACGGAATGGAATGTTAGCCACGAAAAAAATCAAACAGTGCCGTTTGCAGCACCACAGACGAGCCTACAGATAATCACACAACGTGAAGTAAGTCAAAATGCGAAAGACAAATGTCCCATGATATCACTTATGTTATCTGAAAATTCATAAAAATGAACATATTTCCATAGAGAAAGACAGTCTCAGATTGAGAAGGCAAACTTATGGTTAAGCCAGTGAAAAGGTGTGACGAATGCATAAATTCGGATATTGGGTTAACAAACATATACTAATACATATAAAATATATCATCACCCAAGACCTATGGAATACCAAGAGGGGTCTACTCAACACTCTGTAATAACCTACATGGAAAAGGACACAAAGATCAAGATATATATATATGTGTAGGTGTAAATGAACAAGATTCTGCACACCTAGAACAAACGACATTTTGAAATCCAATTTGCTCTGATCAATACTAAAAATTAAAGACATAAACAAGAATTAAGGAGGCTGAAACTTATGGGGGCTTGTCCTGGCACATTCCACTCTAATCTGCAACCTAAAAGCACAACTTGCAGGAAGGTTCTGTTTCCCTAGCAAGCAGAGTTGGTAACGCAGAAATGCTGCCACCCTAAGGCCGTTTCCTCAAACAGCAGCTTTAAATCCACTGCTAATGGTCACTAATATTGCCAAGGACTGCAGGGGTGTAAACGAGACATGCCCTCCAAAAATGTCCTGGGGTACGGAATGGCCAAAAAATTCAAACACAGCAAATTTTTCAACAAGGCAATTTGAAGGATGTTGATAAAAGCTCGACATCAGGAATTATTAGACACATGCAAATCCAACCTACCCAAAGGTATCACCTCACACCGGTCAGAATGACCATCAGCAAAAAGTCTACAAACAGTAGATGTTGAAGAAGTTGTGGAGAATAGCATAACCTCTAGGTCTAAGTGGGATGTAAACTGGTAAGAGCCAATAAAAGGAATAGAATGGCAGTGCGTTTGAAGGTAAAAATTGAGTTACCATATGATCCAGAAGGCCCACTATTGGGCCTGTAACCTGTGAAGGCCAGAATCAAAAAGACACAGGATGGAAAATCGTGTAGTGCATCAGTATTTACAATAGCCAAGACATGGAAGCAACAAAAATGTCCATCATCAGATGAATGGACGAAAAAGAGGTCCACGTACACAATGCAATATTAGACAGGGAAAAGAATGAAACAATGCTGTTTGCAGCACCATAGATGAGGCTAGAGATAATCACACATCTTGAAGTAAGTCAGAAAGCGAGAGACACATATCCTATGATATCACGTATAGGTGTTATCTAAAAATTGATATTAATGAACTTATTTCCACAGAGAAGGACACTCACGTATTCAGAACACAAACTTGTGGTTAACCAAGCGGAAAGGTGTGACGAATGTATAACGGAGGATATTGGGTTTTAACAGACATATGCTAATACTTATAAAATATAGAATCACCAAAAACATACCGAATACCAAGAGAGGTCTACACAACATTCTGTCATTACCTATATGGGACAGGATCCAAACATGAAAAGATGTATGTATCAATGAAACAGATTCTGTACACCTAGAACAAACACAACATTGCAATCAAATTTGCTCTGATAAAAATGAAAATTAAACTAAGAATACCAACAACAAATAAGTAGCCATAAGTTTTGGGGGGTTTGCCCTGGCACATTCCACTCTAATTTACAACCTACAAACAGGACTTCCAGGAAGGCTCTGTTGCCCTAGTAACCAGAGTTGGGAGTATAGACATGCGGCCGCCTTGTGGCCGTTTCCTGTAACAGCAGCTTTAAACCCAGTGCTAATGGGTACTTAATATTCACAATTACTACAGAGTTGTAAATGACACCTGCCCTCAAAAAATATCCAGGTGTAGGTAATGGCCACAGGAATTCAGAACACGGCAAATTTTTCAAGGAAACAATTTGAAGAGGTAAGTTTTTCTGTTGAACTTTAAAAAAAAAAGAAAAGAAAACGGACGTGGATTAAAAGCTCAATATCAGGAAGTATTAGATGCATGCAAATCTAAACTACACAAAGGTATCACCACCCAACACTCCAAATGCCATCAGTAAAAAGTCTACAAACAATAAATGCTGAAGGGGTTTTAGAGGACTGTGTACCCTCTAGTTGCTGGTGGGATGTCAACTGGTAACAGCCAGTAGTGAGAACAGAATGGAGGTGCGTTTAAAGGTAAAAATTAGACTACCATATGATCTGGTAGGCCCACTGCTGGGCCTATCCCCGGAGAAGACCAGAATCCAAAAGACACAGGCTGGCAATCCTGCACTGCATCAATATTTAGCATAGCCAAGAGTGGGAAGAAACCAAAATGTCCATCAACAGATGAATGCCCAAAGAAGAACTGGTCCATGTACACAATGGAATATTCAGCATGGAAAAGAATGAAACACTGCTCTTTGCAGCACCATAGGTGAGCCTAGATATAATCACAGAACATGAGGTAAGTCGGAAAGCAGACGACAAATATCCTGTGATATCACTTATAGGCGTTACCTAACAACTGACACAAATGAACATATTTCCACAGAGAAAGACACTCACGGACTTGGAAAACAAACTATGGTTATGTAAAAGGAAAGCTGGGAGCAATGGATAAATGAAGATTAGGGTTACCATACGTATACAAATACATATTAAATACATATATCAAAAAGACCAACCATCTACCAAGGAAGGTCTACTGAACTCGCTGTAATAATTTATACGGGGGCTTCCCTGGTGGCGCCGTGGTTAAGAATCCGCCTGCCAGTGCAGGGGACATGGGTTCGATCCCTGGTCCAGGAAGATCCCACATGCTGCAGAGCAAATAAGCCCGTGCACCACAACTACTGAGCCTGCGCTCTAGAGCCCAGGAGCCACAACTACTGAGCCCATGTGCCACAACTACTGAAGCCCGCATGCCTAGAGACCATGCTCTGCAACAAGACAAGCCACTGCAGGGAGAAGCCCGTGCAGCGCAATGGAGAGTAGCCCCCACTCACCGCAACTAGAGAAAGCCCACATGCAGCAGCGAAGATCCAACTCAGCCAAAAATAAATAATTAAATTAAATAAATTTATTAAAAAAATAATAGTAATTTACATGGGAAGAGGATCTGCACATGAATAGATATATATAATATTCAATTGAACCTGATTGTGCACACCTGGAACAAACACTATTCTAATCATTACCCCAATTTAAAAAATTAAAACCACGAACAACAATTAATGAGACATAAACTTATTGGGGTTATCCCTGGCACATTCCATTCTAATTTACAACCTAGGAAAACCACTTTCAGGAAGGCTCTTCTGCCCTCGTAACCAGATTTGGGAATGGAGAAATGCTGCCGCCTGGTGGCCGTTTCCTACAAAAGCAGCTTTAAACACAGGGCTAACGGTCACTTAAGATTCACAGGAATTGTAGGGCTGTCAATGACACGTGTCGTCAAAAAATGTCCTGGGTAGGTAATGGCCAAAAAAGTTCACAACACAGAGAATTTTTCAAGAAAACAATTTGAAGAGGTAAGTTTTACTCACTCTTTTATTTCCAAAAACAAAGAGGAACATGGATAAAAGCTCAATATCAGGCATTATTGGTTGGATGCAAATCCAAACTACAAAAAGATGTCGCCACCCAATATTCAAAATGCCATCAGTAAAAAGTCTACAAACTATGAATGCTGACGGGTGTGTGGAGAAATGCATACCCGCTATGCTGTTGGTTGGAAGTAAACTGGTAACAGCTAATTAGGAGAACAGAATGGAGCTGCATTTAAAAGGTAAAAATTGAGCTACCATATGATGCGGCCGATCCCTTAATGGGCCTATACCTTAAGAAGACCAGAATCGGAAAGACACAGACAGGCAAACATGCACTGCAGCAATATTTACAATAGCCTAGACATGCAAGCAAACAAGATGTCCATCAACAGACAAATGGACAAAGAAGAAGTAGTGTATGTACCGATTTGAATATTAGCCTCGGAATAAAATGAACAATGCCATTTTCATGACTACAGATGAGCCTAGAAATAATCATATTAGGTCAAGTAAGTGAAAAGGCAATCACAAATATCCCATGATATCATTTATAGATGTTATCCTAAGATTGCTACCAATGAACATATTTCCACAGAGAAAGACACTCACAGACTTATAAACAAACTAATGGTTAACCAAAATGAAAGGTGGGAGGATCGATAAATTAGGATTATGGGGGTAACATACATATACTAATATATGTTAACATACATACATTAACGTATGTTAAATGTCTATAAACATATAAACTATATGAATTCTATAATCTCCAATATATATAAAGTATATAATGACCAAACACCTACCAAATACCAAGGGAGGTCGACTCAACACTCTGTAATAACATACATGGTAACAGGATCCGAAGATGAACAGATATATGCATGAATAATTGACCAGATTCTGTACTGCCAGACAATCACAAGACTCTAATCAAAATTACTCCAGTCAGAAATATAAATTCAATGTAAAAAACCAACATAAGTAAGGAGAAATAAACTGGGGGTTTGTCTGAGCACATTCTACTCTAATTTACAACCGAGAAACACGACGTCCAGGAAGACTCTGTTGCCCTAGTAACAAGAGTTGAGAACGTAATAATGCTGCCGCTTTGTGGCTGTTTCCCACAGCAGCAGCTTTCAACACGGTGCTAATGGTCACTTAACATTCACAAGGACTGCAGGGCTGTAAATGACACCTGCCCTCAAAAAATGCCCTGGGGTAGGGAATAGCCAAGAAAATTCAACACCTGACAAATTTTTCAAGAAGTCAATATGAAGAGGGAAGTTGTACTCACTCTTTTAAAAAAAGGAAAAAAGAAAAAAGAGGACATGTGTAAAGCTCAGTATAAGGAATTATTAGGCTCATGCAAATCCAACCTCCGAAAAGGTTTCACCGCACACCAGTCAAATGACCATCAGCAAAAAGTCTACAAACTATAAATGCTGAAGGGGTTTTAGAGAACTGTGTACCTCCTAGCTGCTGGTGGGATGGAAAGTGGTAACAGCACTAATGAAAACTGAATGGAGCTGCTTTAAAAGGTAAAAATTGAGCTACCATATGATCCGGCAGGGCCCCTTCTGGGCCTATAACCTAAGACCACCAGAATCGGAAAGACAGAGGCAGGCAAATGTGCACTGCAGCAATATTTAAATAGCCAAGACATGGACGCAAAAAAAAAAGGTCCATAAACCGATGAATGGACAAAGAAGACGTGGTATATGTACGGAATGGAATGTTAGCCACGAAAAAAATCAAACAGTGCCGTTTGCAGCACCACAGACGAGCCTACAGATAATCACACAACGTGAAGTAAGTCAAAATGCGAAAGACAAATGTCCCATGATATCACTTATGTTATCTGAAAATTCATAAAAATGAACATATTTCCATAGAGAAAGACAGTCTCAGATTGAGAAGGCAAACTTATGGTTAAGCCAGTGAAAAGGTGTGACGAATGCATAAATTCGGATATTGGGTTAACAAACATATACTAATACATATAAAATATATCATCACCCAAGACCTATGGAATACCAAGAGGGGTCTACTCAACACTCTGTAATAACCTACATGGAAAAGGACACAAAGATCAAGATATATATATATGTGTAGGTGTAAATGAACAAGATTCTGCACACCTAGAACAAACGACATTTTGAAATCCAATTTGCTCTGATCAATACTAAAAATTAAAGACATAAACAAGAATTAAGGAGGCTGAAACTTATGGGGGCTTGTCCTGGCACATTCCACTCTAATCTGCAACCTAAAAGCACAACTTGCAGGAAGGTTCTGTTTCCCTAGCAAGCAGAGTTGGTAACGCAGAAATGCTGCCACCCTAAGGCCGTTTCCTCAAACAGCAGCTTTAAATCCACTGCTAATGGTCACTAATATTGCCAAGGACTGCAGGGGTGTAAACGAGACATGCCCTCCAAAAATGTCCTGGGGTACGGAATGGCCAAAAAATTCAAACACAGCAAATTTTTCAACAAGGCAATTTGAAGGATGTTGATAAAAGCTCGACATCAGGAATTATTAGACACATGCAAATCCAACCTACCCAAAGGTATCACCTCACACCGGTCAGAATGACCATCAGCAAAAAGTCTACAAACAGTAGATGTTGAAGAAGTTGTGGAGAATAGCATAACCTCTAGGTCTAAGTGGGATGTAAACTGGTAAGAGCCAATAAAAGGAATAGAATGGCAGTGCGTTTGAAGGTAAAAATTGAGTTACCATATGATCCAGAAGGCCCACTATTGGGCCTGTAACCTGTGAAGGCCAGAATCAAAAAGACACAGGATGGAAAATCGTGTAGTGCATCAGTATTTACAATAGCCAAGACATGGAAGCAACAAAAATGTCCATCATCAGATGAATGGACGAAAAAGAGGTCCACGTACACAATGCAATATTAGACAGGGAAAAGAATGAAACAATGCTGTTTGCAGCACCATAGATGAGGCTAGAGATAATCACACATCTTGAAGTAAGTCAGAAAGCGAGAGACACATATCCTATGATATCACGTATAGGTGTTATCTAAAAATTGATATTAATGAACTTATTTCCACAGAGAAGGACACTCACGTATTCAGAACACAAACTTGTGGTTAACCAAGCGGAAAGGTGTGACGAATGTATAACGGAGGATATTGGGTTTTAACAGACATATGCTAATACTTATAAAATATAGAATCACCAAAAACATACCGAATACCAAGAGAGGTCTACACAACATTCTGTCATTACCTATATGGGACAGGATCCAAACATGAAAAGATGTATGTATCAATGAAACAGATTCTGTACACCTAGAACAAACACAACATTGCAATCAAATTTGCTCTGATAAAAATGAAAATTAAACTAAGAATACCAACAACAAATAAGTAGCCATAAGTTTTGGGGGGTTTGCCCTGGCACATTCCACTCTAATTTACAACCTACAAACAGGACTTCCAGGAAGGCTCTGTTGCCCTAGTAACCAGAGTTGGGAGTATAGACATGCGGCCGCCTTGTGGCCGTTTCCTGTAACAGCAGCTTTAAACCCAGTGCTAATGGGTACTTAATATTCACAATTACTACAGAGTTGTAAATGACACCTGCCCTCAAAAAATATCCAGGTGTAGGTAATGGCCACAGGAATTCAGAACACGGCAAATTTTTCAAGGAAACAATTTGAAGAGGTAAGTTTTTCTGTTTAACTTTAAAAAAAAAAGAAAAGAAAACGGACGTGGATTAAAAGCTCAATATCAGGAAGTATTAGATGCATGCAAATCTAAACTACACAAAGGTATCACCACCCAACACTCCAAATGCCATCAGTAAAAAGTCTACAAACAATAAATGCTGAAGGGGTTTTAGAGGACTGTGTACCCTCTAGTTGCTGGTGGGATGTCAACTGGTAACAGCCAGTAGTGAGAACAGAATGGAGGTGCGTTTAAAGGTAAAAATTAGACTACCATATGATCTGGTAGGCCCACTGCTGGGCCTATCCCCGGAGAAGACCAGAATCCAAAAGACACAGGCTGGCAATCCTGCACTGCATCAATATTTAGCATAGCCAAGAGTGGGAAGAAACCAAAATGTCCATCAACAGATGAATGCCCAAAGAAGAACTGGTCCATGTACACAATGGAATATTCAGCATGGAAAAGAATGAAACACTGCTCTTTGCAGCACCATAGGTGAGCCTAGATATAATCACAGAACATGAGGTAAGTCGGAAAGCAGACGACAAATATCCTGTGATATCACTTATAGGCGTTACCTAACAACTGACACAAATGAACATATTTCCACAGAGAAAGACACTCACGGACTTGGAAAACAAACTATGGTTATGTAAAAGGAAAGCTGGGAGCAATGGATAAATGAAGATTAGGGTTACCATACGTATACAAATACATATTAAATACATATATCAAAAAGACCAACCATCTACCAAGGAAGGTCTACTGAACTCGCTGTAATAATTTATACGGGGGCTTCCCTGGTGGCGCCGTGGTTAAGAATCCGCCTGCCAGTGCAGGGGACATGGGTTCGATCCCTGGTCCAGGAAGATCCCACATGCTGCAGAGCAAATAAGCCCGTGCACCACAACTACTGAGCCTGCGCTCTAGAGCCCAGGAGCCACAACTACTGAGCCCATGTGCCACAACTACTGAAGCCCGCATGCCTAGAGACCATGCTCTGCAACAAGACAAGCCACTGCAGGGAGAAGCCCGTGCAGCGCAATGGAGAGTAGCCCCCACTCACCGCAACTAGAGAAAGCCCACATGCAGCAGCGAAGATCCAACTCAGCCAAAAATAAATAATTAAATTAAATAAATTTATTAAAAAATAATAGTAATTTACATGGGAAGAGGATCTGCACATGAATAGATATATATAATATTCAATTGAACCTGATTGTGCACACCTGGAACAAACACTATTCTAATCATTACCCCAATTTAAAAAATTAAAACCACGAACAACAATTAATGAGACATAAACTTATTGGGGTTATCCCTGGCACATTCCATTCTAATTTACAACCTAGGAAAACCACTTTCAGGAAGGCTCTTCTGCCCTCGTAACCAGATTTGGGAATGGAGAAATGCTGCCGCCTGGTGGCCGTTTCCTACAAAAGCAGCTTTAAACACAGGGCTAACGGTCACTTAAGATTCACAGGAATTGTAGGGCTGTCAATGACACGTGTCGTCAAAAAATGTCCTGGGTAGGTAATGGCCAAAAAAGTTCACAACACAGAGAATTTTTCAAGAAAACAATTTGAAGAGGTAAGTTTTACTCACTCTTTTATTTCCAAAAACAAAGAGGAACATGGATAAAAGCTCAATATCAGGCATTATTGGTTGGATGCAAATCCAAACTACAAAAAGATGTCGCCACCCAATATTCAAAATGCCATCAGTAAAAAGTCTACAAACTATGAATGCTGACGGGTGTGTGGAGAAATGCATACCCGCTATGCTGTTGGTTGGAAGTAAACTGGTAACAGCTAATTAGGAGAACAGAATGGAGCTGCATTTAAAAGGTAAAAATTGAGCTACCATATGATGCGGCCGATCCCTTAATGGGCCTATACCTTAAGAAGACCAGAATCGGAAAGACACAGACAGGCAAACATGCACTGCAGCAATATTTACAATAGCCTAGACATGCAAGCAAACAAGATGTCCATCAACAGACAAATGGACAAAGAAGAAGTAGTGTATGTACCGATTTGAATATTAGCCTCGGAATAAAATGAACAATGCCATTTTCATGACTACAGATGAGCCTAGAAATAAACATATTAGGTCAAGTAAGTGAAAAGGCAATCACAAATATCCCATGATATCATTTATAGATGTTATCCTAAGATTGCTACCAATGAACATATTTCCACAGAGAAAGACACTCACAGACTTATAAACAAACTAATGGTTAACCAAAATGAAAGGTGGGAGGATCGATAAATTAGGATTATGGGGGTAACATACATATACTAATATATGTTAACATACATACATTAACGTATGTTAAATGTCTATAAACATATAAACTATATGAATTCTATAATCTCCAATATATATAAAGTATATAATGACCAAACACCTACCAAATACCAAGGGAGGTCGACTCAACACTCTGTAATAACATACATGGTAACAGGATCCGAAGATGAACAGATATATGCATGAATAATTGACCAGATTCTGTACTGCCAGACAATCACAAGACTCTAATCAAAATTACTCCAGTCAGAAATATAAATTCAATGTAAAAAACCAACATAAGTAAGGAGAAATAAACTGGGGGTTTGTCTGAGCACATTCTACTCTAATTTACAACCGAGAAACACGACGTCCAGGAAGACTCTGTTGCCCTAGTAACAAGAGTTGAGAACGTAATAATGCTGCCGCTTTGTGGCTGTTTCCCACAGCAGCAGCTTTCAACACGGTGCTAATGGTCACTTAACATTCACAAGGACTGCAGGGCTGTAAATGACACCTGCCCTCAAAAAATGCCCTGGGGTAGGGAATAGCCAAGAAAATTCAACACCTGACAAATTTTTCAAGAAGTCAATATGAAGAGGGAAGTTGTACTCACTCTTTTAAAAAAAGGAAAAAAGAAAAAAGAGGACATGTGTAAAGCTCAGTATAAGGAATTATTAGGCTCATGCAAATCCAACCTCCGAAAAGGTTTCACCGCACACCAGTCAAATGACCATCAGCAAAAAGTCTACAAACTATAAATGCTGAAGGGGTTTTAGAGAACTGTGTACCTTCTAGCTGCTGGTGGGATGGAAAGTGGTAACAGCACTAATGAAAACTGAATGGAGCTGCTTTAAAAGGTAAAAATTGAGCTACCATATGATCCGGCAGGGCCCCTTCTGGGCCTATAACCTAAGACCACCAGAATCGGAAAGACAGAGGCAGGCAAATGTGCACTGCAGCAATATTTAAATAGCCAAGACATGGACGCAAAAAAAAAAGGTCCATAAACCGATGAATGGACAAAGAAGACGTGGTATATGTACAGAATGGAATGTTAGCCACGAAAAAAATCAAACAGTGCCGTTTGCAGCACCACAGACGAGCCTACAGATAATCACACAACGTGAAGTAAGTCAAAATGCGAAAGACAAATGTCCCATGATATCACTTATGTTATCTGAAAATTCATAAAAATGAACATATTTCCATAGAGAAAGACAGTCTCAGATTGAGAAGGCAAACTTATGGTTAAGCCAGTGAAAAGGTGTGACGAATGCATAAATTCGGATATTGGGTTAACAAACATATACTAATACATATAAAATATATCATCACCCAAGACCTATGGAATACCAAGAGGGGTCTACTCAACACTCTGTAATAACCTACATGGAAAAGGACACAAAGATCAAGATATATATATATGTGTAGGTGTAAATGAACAAGATTCTGCACACCTAGAACAAACGACATTTTGAAATCCAATTTGCTCTGATCAATACTAAAAATTAAAGACATAAACAAGAATTAAGGAGGCTGAAACTTATGGGGGCTTGTCCTGGCACATTCCACTCTAATCTGCAACCTAAAAGCACAACTTGCAGGAAGGTTCTGTTTCCCTAGCAAGCAGAGTTGGTAACGCAGAAATGCTGCCACCCTAAGGCCGTTTCCTCAAACAGCAGCTTTAAATCCACTGCTAATGGTCACTAATATTGCCAAGGACTGCAGGGGTGTAAACGAGACATGCCCTCCAAAAATGTCCTGGGGTACGGAATGGCCAAAAAATTCAAACACAGCAAATTTTTCAACAAGGCAATTTGAAGGATGTTGATAAAAGCTCGACATCAGGAATTATTAGACACATGCAAATCCAACCTACCCAAAGGTATCACCTCACACCGGTCAGAATGACCATCAGCAAAAAGTCTACAAACAGTAGATGTTGAAGAAGTTGTGGAGAATAGCATAACCTCTAGGTCTAAGTGGGATGTAAACTGGTAAGAGCCAATAAAAGGAATAGAATGGCAGTGCGTTTGAAGGTAAAAATTGAGTTACCATATGATCCAGAAGGCCCACTATTGGGCCTGTAACCTGTGAAGGCCAGAATCAAAAAGACACAGGATGGAAAATCGTGTAGTGCATCAGTATTTACAATAGCCAAGACATGGAAGCAACAAAAATGTCCATCATCAGATGAATGGACGAAAAAGAGGTCCACGTACACAATGCAATATTAGACAGGGAAAAGAATGAAACAATGCTGTTTGCAGCACCATAGATGAGGCTAGAGATAATCACACATCTTGAAGTAAGTCAGAAAGCGAGAGACACATATCCTATGATATCACGTATAGGTGTTATCTAAAAATTGATATTAATGAACTTATTTCCACAGAGAAGGACACTCACGTATTCAGAACACAAACTTGTGGTTAACCAAGCGGAAAGGTGTGACGAATGTATAACGGAGGATATTGGGTTTTAACAGACATATGCTAATACTTATAAAATATAGAATCACCAAAAACATACCGAATACCAAGAGAGGTCTACACAACATTCTGTCATTACCTATATGGGACAGGATCCAAACATGAAAAGATGTATGTATCAATGAAACAGATTCTGTACACCTAGAACAAACACAACATTGCAATCAAATTTGCTCTGATAAAAATGAAAATTAAACTAAGAATACCAACAACAAATAAGTAGCCATAAGTTTTGGGGGGTTTGCCCTGGCACATTCCACTCTAATTTACAACCTACAAACAGGACTTCCAGGAAGGCTCTGTTGCCCTAGTAACCAGAGTTGGGAGTATAGACATGCGGCCGCCTTGTGGCCGTTTCCTGTAACAGCAGCTTTAAACCCAGTGCTAATGGGTACTTAATATTCACAATTACTACAGAGTTGTAAATGACACCTGCCCTCAAAAAATATCCAGGTGTAGGTAATGGCCACAGGAATTCAGAACACGGCAAATTTTTCAAGGAAACAATTTGAAGAGGTAAGTTTTTCTGTTCAACTTTAAAAAAAAAAGAAAAGAAAACGGACGTGGATTAAAAGCTCAATATCAGGAAGTATTAGATGCATGCAAATCTAAACTACACAAAGGTATCACCACCCAACACTCCAAATGCCATCAGTAAAAAGTCTACAAACAATAAATGCTGAAGGGGTTTTAGAGGACTGTGTACCCTCTAGTTGCTGGTGGGATGTCAACTGGTAACAGCCAGTAGTGAGAACAGAATGGAGGTGCGTTTAAAGGTAAAAATTAGACTACCATATGATCTGGTAGGCCCACTGCTGGGCCTATCCCCGGAGAAGACCAGAATCCAAAAGACACAGGCTGGCAATCCTGCACTGCATCAATATTTAGCATAGCCAAGAGTGGGAAGAAACCAAAATGTCCATCAACAGATGAATGCCCAAAGAAGAACTGGTCCATGTACACAATGGAATATTCAGCATGGAAAAGAATGAAACACTGCTCTTTGCAGCACCATAGGTGAGCCTAGATATAATCACAGAACATGAGGTAAGTCGGAAAGCAGACGACAAATATCCTGTGATATCACTTATAGGCGTTACCTAACAACTGACACAAATGAACATATTTCCACAGAGAAAGACACTCACGGACTTGGAAAACAAACTATGGTTATGTAAAAGGAAAGCTGGGAGCAATGGATAAATGAAGATTAGGGTTACCATACGTATACAAATACATATTAAATACATATATCAAAAAGACCAACCATCTACCAAGGAAGGTCTACTGAACTCGCTGTAATAATTTATACGGGGGCTTCCCTGGTGGCGCCGTGGTTAAGAATCCGCCTGCCAGTGCAGGGGACATGGGTTCGATCCCTGGTCCAGGAAGATCCCACATGCTGCAGAGCAAATAAGCCCGTGCACCACAACTACTGAGCCTGCGCTCTAGAGCCCAGGAGCCACAACTACTGAGCCCATGTGCCACAACTACTGAAGCCCGCATGCCTAGAGACCATGCTCTGCAACAAGACAAGCCACTGCAGGGAGAAGCCCGTGCAGCGCAATGGAGAGTAGCCCCCACTCACCGCAACTAGAGAAAGCCCACATGCAGCAGCGAAGATCCAACTCAGCCAAAAATAAATAATTAAATTAAATAAATTTATTAAAAAAATAATAGTAATTTACATGGGAAGAGGATCTGCACATGAATAGATATATATAATATTCAATTGAACCTGATTGTGCACACCTGGAACAAACACTATTCTAATCATTACCCCAATTTAAAAAATTAAAACCACGAACAACAATTAATGAGACATAAACTTATTGGGGTTATCCCTGGCACATTCCATTCTAATTTACAACCTAGGAAAACCACTTTCAGGAAGGCTCTTCTGCCCTCGTAACCAGATTTGGGAATGGAGAAATGCTGCCGCCTGGTGGCCGTTTCCTACAAAAGCAGCTTTAAACACAGGGCTAACGGTCACTTAAGATTCACAGGAATTGTAGGGCTGTCAATGACACGTGTCGTCAAAAAATGTCCTGGGTAGGTAATGGCCAAAAAAGTTCACAACACAGAGAATTTTTCAAGAAAACAATTTGAAGAGGTAAGTTTTACTCACTCTTTTATTTCCAAAAACAAAGAGGAACATGGATAAAAGCTCAATATCAGGCATTATTGGTTGGATGCAAATCCAAACTACAAAAAGATGTCGCCACCCAATATTCAAAATGCCATCAGTAAAAAGTCTACAAACTATGAATGCTGACGGGTGTGTGGAGAAATGCATACCCGCTATGCTGTTGGTTGGAAGTAAACTGGTAACAGCTAATTAGGAGAACAGAATGGAGCTGCATTTAAAAGGTAAAAATTGAGCTACCATATGATGCGGCCGATCCCTTAATGGGCCTATACCTTAAGAAGACCAGAATCGGAAAGACACAGACAGGCAAACATGCACTGCAGCAATATTTACAATAGCCTAGACATGCAAGCAAACAAGATGTCCATCAACAGACAAATGGACAAAGAAGAAGTAGTGTATGTACCGATTTGAATATTAGCCTCGGAATAAAATGAACAATGCCATTTTCATGACTACAGATGAGCCTAGAAATAATCATATTAGGTCAAGTAAGTGAAAAGGCAATCACAAATATCCCATGATATCATTTATAGATGTTATCCTAAGATTGCTACCAATGAACATATTTCCACAGAGAAAGACACTCACAGACTTATAAACAAACTAATGGTTAACCAAAATGAAAGGTGGGAGGATCGATAAATTAGGATTATGGGGGTAACATACATATACTAATATATGTTAACATACATACATTAACGTATGTTAAATGTCTATAAACATATAAACTATATGAATTCTATAATCTCCAATATATATAAAGTATATAATGACCAAACACCTACCAAATACCAAGGGAGGTCGACTCAACACTCTGTAATAACATACATGGTAACAGGATCCGAAGATGAACAGATATATGCATGAATAATTGACCAGATTCTGTACTGCCAGACAATCACAAGACTCTAATCAAAATTACTCCAGTCAGAAATATAAATTCAATGTAAAAAACCAACATAAGTAAGGAGAAATAAACTGGGGGTTTGTCTGAGCACATTCTACTCTAATTTACAACCGAGAAACACGACGTCCAGGAAGACTCTGTTGCCCTAGTAACAAGAGTTGAGAACGTAATAATGCTGCCGCTTTGTGGCTGTTTCCCACAGCAGCAGCTTTCAACACGGTGCTAATGGTCACTTAACATTCACAAGGACTGCAGGGCTGTAAATGACACCTGCCCTCAAAAAATGCCCTGGGGTAGGGAATAGCCAAGAAAATTCAACACCTGACAAATTTTTCAAGAAGTCAATATGAAGAGGGAAGTTGTACTCACTCTTTTAAAAAAAGGAAAAAAGAAAAAAGAGGACATGTGTAAAGCTCAGTATAAGGAATTATTAGGCTCATGCAAATCCAACCTCCGAAAAGGTTTCACCGCACACCAGTCAAATGACCATCAGCAAAAAGTCTACAAACTATAAATGCTGAAGGGGTTTTAGAGAACTGTGTACCTCCTAGCTGCTGGTGGGATGGAAAGTGGTAACAGCACTAATGAAAACTGAATGGAGCTGCTTTAAAAGGTAAAAATTGAGCTACCATATGATCCGGCAGGGCCCCTTCTGGGCCTATAACCTAAGACCACCAGAATCGGAAAGACAGAGGCAGGCAAATGTGCACTGCAGCAATATTTAAATAGCCAAGACATGGACGCAAAAAAAAAAGGTCCATAAACCGATGAATGGACAAAGAAGACGTGGTATATGTACAGAATGGAATGTTAGCCACGAAAAAAATCAAACAGTGCCGTTTGCAGCACCACAGACGAGCCTACAGATAATCACACAACGTGAAGTAAGTCAAAATGCGAAAGACAAATGTCCCATGATATCACTTATGTTATCTGAAAATTCATAAAAATGAACATATTTCCATAGAGAAAGACAGTCTCAGATTGAGAAGGCAAACTTATGGTTAAGCCAGTGAAAAGGTGTGACGAATGCATAAATTCGGATATTGGGTTAACAAACATATACTAATACATATAAAATATATCATCACCCAAGACCTATGGAATACCAAGAGGGGTCTACTCAACACTCTGTAATAACCTACATGGAAAAGGACACAAAGATCAAGATATATATATATGTGTAGGTGTAAATGAACAAGATTCTGCACACCTAGAACAAACGACATTTTGAAATCCAATTTGCTCTGATCAATACTAAAAATTAAAGACATAAACAAGAATTAAGGAGGCTGAAACTTATGGGGGCTTGTCCTGGCACATTCCACTCTAATCTGCAACCTAAAAGCACAACTTGCAGGAAGGTTCTGTTTCCCTAGCAAGCAGAGTTGGTAACGCAGAAATGCTGCCACCCTAAGGCCGTTTCCTCAAACAGCAGCTTTAAATCCACTGCTAATGGTCACTAATATTGCCAAGGACTGCAGGGGTGTAAACGAGACATGCCCTCCAAAAATGTCCTGGGGTACGGAATGGCCAAAAAATTCAAACACAGCAAATTTTTCAACAAGGCAATTTGAAGGATGTTGATAAAAGCTCGACATCAGGAATTATTAGACACATGCAAATCCAACCTACCCAAAGGTATCACCTCACACCGGTCAGAATGACCATCAGCAAAAAGTCTACAAACAGTAGATGTTGAAGAAGTTGTGGAGAATAGCATAACCTCTAGGTCTAAGTGGGATGTAAACTGGTAAGAGCCAATAAAAGGAATAGAATGGCAGTGCGTTTGAAGGTAAAAATTGAGTTACCATATGATCCAGAAGGCCCACTATTGGGCCTGTAACCTGTGAAGGCCAGAATCAAAAAGACACAGGATGGAAAATCGTGTAGTGCATCAGTATTTACAATAGCCAAGACATGGAAGCAACAAAAATGTCCATCATCAGATGAATGGACGAAAAAGAGGTCCACGTACACAATGCAATATTAGACAGGGAAAAGAATGAAACAATGCTGTTTGCAGCACCATAGATGAGGCTAGAGATAATCACACATCTTGAAGTAAGTCAGAAAGCGAGAGACACATATCCTATGATATCACGTATAGGTGTTATCTAAAAATTGATATTAATGAACTTATTTCCACAGAGAAGGACACTCACGTATTCAGAACACAAACTTGTGGTTAACCAAGCGGAAAGGTGTGACGAATGTATAACGGAGGATATTGGGTTTTAACAGACATATGCTAATACTTATAAAATATAGAATCACCAAAAACATACCGAATACCAAGAGAGGTCTACACAACATTCTGTCATTACCTATATGGGACAGGATCCAAACATGAAAAGATGTATGTATCAATGAAACAGATTCTGTACACCTAGAACAAACACAACATTGCAATCAAATTTGCTCTGATAAAAATGAAAATTAAACTAAGAATACCAACAACAAATAAGTAGCCATAAGTTTTGGGGGGTTTGTCCTGGCACATTCCACTCTAATTTACAACCTACAAACAGGACTTCCAGGAAGGCTCTGTTGCCCTAGTAACCAGAGTTGGGAGTATAGACATGCGGCCGCCTTGTGGCCGTTTCCTGTAACAGCAGCTTTAAACCCAGTGCTAATGGGTACTTAATATTCACAATTACTACAGAGTTGTAAATGACACCTGCCCTCAAAAAATATCCAGGTGTAGGTAATGACCACAGGAATTCAGAACACGGCAAATTTTTCAAGGAAACAATTTGAAGAGGTAAGTTTTTCTGTTCAACTTTAAAAAAAAAAGAAAAGAAAACGGACGTGGATTAAAAGCTCAATATCAGGAAGTATTAGATGCATGCAAATCTAAACTACACAAAGGTATCACCACCCAACACTCCAAATGCCATCAGTAAAAAGTCTACAAACAATAAATGCTGAAGGGGTTTTAGAGGACTGTGTACCCTCTAGTTGCTGGTGGGATGTCAACTGGTAACAGCCAGTAGTGAGAACAGAATGGAGGTGCGTTTAAAGGTAAAAATTAGACTACCATATGATCTGGTAGGCCCACTGCTGGGCCTATCCCCGGAGAAGACCAGAATCCAAAAGACACAGGCTGGCAATCCTGCACTGCATCAATATTTAGCATAGCCAAGAGTGGGAAGAAACCAAAATGTCCATCAACAGATGAATGCCCAAAGAAGAACTGGTCCATGTACACAATGGAATATTCAGCATGGAAAAGAATGAAACACTGCTCTTTGCAGCACCATAGGTGAGCCTAGATATAATCACAGAACATGAGGTAAGTCGGAAAGCAGACGACAAATATCCTGTGATATCACTTATAGGCGTTACCTAACAACTGACACAAATGAACATATTTCCACAGAGAAAGACACTCACGGACTTGGAAAACAAACTATGGTTATGTAAAAGGAAAGCTGGGAGCAATGGATAAATGAAGATTAGGGTTACCATACGTATACAAATACATATTAAATACATATATCAAAAAGACCAACCATCTACCAAGGAAGGTCTACTGAACTCGCTGTAATAATTTATACGGGGGCTTCCCTGGTGGCGCCGTGGTTAAGAATCCGCCTGCCAGTGCAGGGGACATGGGTTCGATCCCTGGTCCAGGAAGATCCCACATGCTGCAGAGCAAATAAGCCCGTGCACCACAACTACTGAGCCTGCGCTCTAGAGCCCAGGAGCCACAACTACTGAGCCCATGTGCCACAACTACTGAAGCCCGCATGCCTAGAGACCATGCTCTGCAACAAGACAAGCCACTGCAGGGAGAAGCCCGTGCAGCGCAATGGAGAGTAGCCCCCACTCACCGCAACTAGAGAAAGCCCACATGCAGCAGCGAAGATCCAACTCAGCCAAAAATAAATAATTAAATTAAATAAATTTATTAAAAAAATAATAGTAATTTACATGGGAAGAGGATCTGCACATGAATAGATATATATAATATTCAATTGAACCTGATTGTGCACACCTGGAACAAACACTATTCTAATCATTACCCCAATTTAAAAAATTAAAACCACGAACAACAATTAATGAGACATAAACTTATTGGGGTTATCCCTGGCACATTCCATTCTAATTTACAACCTAGGAAAACCACTTTCAGGAAGGCTCTTCTGCCCTCGTAACCAGATTTGGGAATGGAGAAATGCTGCCGCCTGGTGGCCGTTTCCTACAAAAGCAGCTTTAAACACAGGGCTAACGGTCACTTAAGATTCACAGGAATTGTAGGGCTGTCAATGACACGTGTCGTCAAAAAATGTCCTGGGTAGGTAATGGCCAAAAAAGTTCACAACACAGAGAATTTTTCAAGAAAACAATTTGAAGAGGTAAGTTTTACTCACTCTTTTATTTCCAAAAACAAAGAGGAACATGGATAAAAGCTCAATATCAGGCATTATTGGTTGGATGCAAATCCAAACTACAAAAAGATGTCGCCACCCAATATTCAAAATGCCATCAGTAAAAAGTCTACAAACTATGAATGCTGACGGGTGTGTGGAGAAATGCATACCCGCTATGCTGTTGGTTGGAAGTAAACTGGTAACAGCTAATTAGGAGAACAGAATGGAGCTGCATTTAAAAGGTAAAAATTGAGCTACCATATGATGCGGCCGATCCCTTAATGGGCCTATACCTTAAGAAGACCAGAATCGGAAAGACACAGACAGGCAAACATGCACTGCAGCAATATTTACAATAGCCTAGACATGCAAGCAAACAAGATGTCCATCAACAGACAAATGGACAAAGAAGAAGTAGTGTATGTACCGATTTGAATATTAGCCTCGGAATAAAATGAACAATGCCATTTTCATGACTACAGATGAGCCTAGAAATAATCATATTAGGTCAAGTAAGTGAAAAGGCAATCACAAATATCCCATGATATCATTTATAGATGTTATCCTAAGATTGCTACCAATGAACATATTTCCACAGAGAAAGACACTCACAGACTTATAAACAAACTAATGGTTAACCAAAATGAAAGGTGGGAGGATCGATAAATTAGGATTATGGGGGTAACATACATATACTAATATATGTTAACATACATACATTAACGTATGTTAAATGTCTATAAACATATAAACTATATGAATTCTATAATCTCCAATATATATAAAGTATATAATGACCAAACACCTACCAAATACCAAGGGAGGTCGACTCAACACTCTGTAATAACATACATGGTAACAGGATCCGAAGATGAACAGATATATGCATGAATAATTGACCAGATTCTGTACTGCCAGACAATCACAAGACTCTAATCAAAATTACTCCAGTCAGAAATATAAATTCAATGTAAAAAACCAACATAAGTAAGGAGAAATAAACTGGGGGTTTGTCTGAGCACATTCTACTCTAATTTACAACCGAGAAACACGACGTCCAGGAAGACTCTGTTGCCCTAGTAACAAGAGTTGAGAACGTAATAATGCTGCCGCTTTGTGGCTGTTTCCCACAGCAGCAGCTTTCAACACGGTGCTAATGGTCACTTAACATTCACAAGGACTGCAGGGCTGTAAATGACACCTGCCCTCAAAAAATGCCCTGGGGTAGGGAATAGCCAAGAAAATTCAACACCTGACAAATTTTTCAAGAAGTCAATATGAAGAGGGAAGTTGTACTCACTCTTTTAAAAAAAGGAAAAAAGAAAAAAGAGGACATGTGTAAAGCTCAGTATAAGGAATTATTAGGCTCATGCAAATCCAACCTCCGAAAAGGTTTCACCGCACACCAGTCAAATGACCATCAGCAAAAAGTCTACAAACTATAAATGCTGAAGGGGTTTTAGAGAACTGTGTACCTTCTAGCTGCTGGTGGGATGGAAAGTGGTAACAGCACTAATGAAAACTGAATGGAGCTGCTTTAAAAGGTAAAAATTGAGCTACCATATGATCCGGCAGGGCCCCTTCTGGGCCTATAACCTAAGACCACCAGAATCGGAAAGACAGAGGCAGGCAAATGTGCACTGCAGCAATATTTAAATAGCCAAGACATGGACGCAAAAAAAAAAGGTCCATAAACCGATGAATGGACAAAGAAGACGTGGTATATGTACAGAATGGAATGTTAGCCACGAAAAAAATCAAACAGTGCCGTTTGCAGCACCACAGACGAGCCTACAGATAATCACACAACGTGAAGTAAGTCAAAATGCGAAAGACAAATGTCCCATGATATCACTTATGTTATCTGAAAATTCATAAAAATGAACATATTTCCATAGAGAAAGACAGTCTCAGATTGAGAAGGCAAACTTATGGTTAAGCCAGTGAAAAGGTGTGACGAATGCATAAATTCGGATATTGGGTTAACAAACATATACTAATACATATAAAATATATCATCACCCAAGACCTATGGAATACCAAGAGGGGTCTACTCAACACTCTGTAATAACCTACATGGAAAAGGACACAAAGATCAAGATATATATATATGTGTAGGTGTAAATGAACAAGATTCTGCACACCTAGAACAAACGACATTTTAAAATCCAATTTGCTCTGATCAATACTAAAAATTAAAGACATAAACAAGAATTAAGGAGGCTGAAACTTATGGGGGCTTGTCCTGGCACATTCCACTCTAATCTGCAACCTAAAAGCACAACTTGCAGGAAGGTTCTGTTTCCCTAGCAAGCAGAGTTGGTAACGCAGAAATGCTGCCACCCTAAGGCCGTTTCCTCAAACAGCAGCTTTAAATCCACTGCTAATGGTCACTAATATTGCCAAGGACTGCAGGGGTGTAAACGAGACATGCCCTCCAAAAATGTCCTGGGGTACGGAATGGCCAAAAAATTCAAACACAGCAAATTTTTCAACAAGGCAATTTGAAGGATGTTGATAAAAGCTCGACATCAGGAATTATTAGACACATGCAAATCCAACCTACCCAAAGGTATCACCTCACACCGGTCAGAATGACCATCAGCAAAAAGTCTACAAACAGTAGATGTTGAAGAAGTTGTGGAGAATAGCATAACCTCTAGGTCTAAGTGGGATGTAAACTGGTAAGAGCCAATAAAAGGAATAGAATGGCAGTGCGTTTGAAGGTAAAAATTGAGTTACCATATGATCCAGAAGGCCCACTATTGGGCCTGTAACCTGTGAAGGCCAGAATCAAAAAGACACAGGATGGAAAATCGTGTAGTGCATCAGTATTTACAATAGCCAAGACATGGAAGCAACAAAAATGTCCATCATCAGATGAATGGACGAAAAAGAGGTCCACGTACACAATGCAATATTAGACAGGGAAAAGAATGAAACAATGCTGTTTGCAGCACCATAGATGAGGCTAGAGATAATCACACATCTTTTTTTTTTTTTTTTTAAACAGTTGTTTTTATTTATTTATTTATTTATTTATTTCTGGCTGTGTTGGGTCTTCGTTTCTGTGCGAGGGCTTTCTCTAGTTGCGGCAACGGGGGCCACTCTTCATCGCGGTGCGCGGGCCTCACTGTCGCGGCGTCTCTTGTTGCGGAGCACAGGCTCCAGACGCGCAGGCTCAGTAGTTGTGGCTCACAGGCTTAGTTGCTCCACGGCATGTGGGATCTTCCCAGACCAGGGCTCGAACCCGTGTCCCCTGCATCGGCAGGCAGATTCTTAACCACTGTGCCACCAGGGAAGCCCTAATCACACATCTTAAAGTAAGTCAGAAAGCGAGAGACACATATCCTATGATATCACGTATAGGTGTTATCTAAAAATTGATATTAATGAACTTATTTCCACAGAGAAGGACACTCACGTATTCAGAACACAAACTTGTGGTTAACCAAGCGGAAAGGTGTGACGAATGTATAACGGAGGATATTGGGTTTTAACAGACATATGCTAATACTTATAAAATATAGAATCACCAAAAACATACCGAATACCAAGAGAGGTCTACACAACATTCTGTCATTACCTATATGGGACAGGATCCAAACATGAAAAGATGTATGTATCAATGAAACAGATTCTGTACACCTAGAACAAACACAACATTGCAATCAAATTTGCTCTGATAAAAATGAAAATTAAACTAAGAATACCAACAACAAATAAGTAGCCATAAGTTTTGGGGGGTTTGTCCTGGCACATTCCACTCTAATTTACAACCTACAAACAGGACTTCCAGGAAGGCTCTGTTGCCCTAGTAACCAGAGTTGGGAGTATAGACATGCGGCCGCCTTGTGGCCGTTTCCTGTAACAGCAGCTTTAAACCCAGTGCTAATGGGTACTTAATATTCACAATTACTACAGAGTTGTAAATGACACCTGACCTCAAAAAATATCCAGGTGTAGGTAATGGCCACAGGAATTCAGAACACGGCAAATTTTTCAAGGAAACAATTTGAAGAGGTAAGTTTTTCTGTTCAACATTAAAAAAAAAGAAAAGAAAACGGACGTGGATTAAAAGCTCAATATCAGGAAGTATTAGATGCATGCAAATCTAAACTACACAAAGGTATCACCACCCAACACTCCAAATGCCATCAGTAAAAAGTCTACAAACAATAAATGCTGAAGGGGTTTTAGAGGACTGTGTACCCTCTAGTTGCTGGTGGGATGTCAACTGGTAACAGCCAGTAGTGAGAACAGAATGGAGGTGCGTTTAAAGGTAAAAATTAGACTACCATATGATCTGGTAGGCCCACTGCTGGGCCTATCCCCGGAGAAGACCAGAATCCAAAAGACACAGGCTGGCAATCCTGCACTGCATCAATATTTAGCATAGCCAAGAGTGGGAAGAAACCAAAATGTCCATCAACAGATGAATGCCCAAAGAAGAACTGGTCCATGTACACAATGGAATATTCAGCATGGAAAAGAATGAAACACTGCTCTTTGCAGCACCATAGGTGAGCCTAGATATAATCACAGAACATGAGGTAAGTCGGAAAGCAGACGACAAATATCCTGTGATATCACTTATAGGCGTTACCTAACAACTGACACAAATGAACATATTTCCACAGAGAAAGACACTCACGGACTTGGAAAACAAACTATGGTTATGTAAAAGGAAAGCTGGGAGCAATGGATAAATGAAGATTAGGGTTACCATACGTATACAAATACATATTAAATACATATATCAAAAAGACCAACCGTATACCAAGGAAGGTCTACTGAACTCACTGTAAAAATTTATACGGGGGCTTCCCTGGTGGCGCCGTGGTTAAGAATCCGCCTGCCAGTGCAGGGGACATGGGTTCGATCCCTGGTCCAGGAAGATCCCACATGCTGCAGAGCAAATAAGCCCGTGCACCACAACTACTGAGCCTGCGCTCTAGAGCCCAGGAGCCACAACTACTGAGCCCACGTGCCACAACTACTGAAGTCCGCATGCCTAGAGACCGTGCTCTGCAACAAGACAAGCCACTGCAGGGAGAAGCCCGTGCAGCGCAATGGAGAGTAGTCCCCGCTCACCGCAACTAGAAAAAGCCCACATGCAGCAGCGAAGATCCAACTCAGCCAAAAATAAATAATTAAATTAAATAAATTTATTAAAAAATAATAGTAATTTACATGGGAAGAGGATCTGCACATGAATAGATATATATAATATTCAATTGAACCTGATTGTGCACACCTGGAACAAACACTATTCTAATCATTACCCCAATTTAAAAAATTAAAACCACGAACAACATTTAATGAGACATAAACTTATTGAGGTTATCCCTGGCACATTCCATTCTAATTTACAACCTAGGAAAACCACTTTCAGGAAGGCTCTTCTGCCCTAATAACCAGATTTGGGAATGGAGAAATGCTGCGGCCTGGTGGCCGTTTCCCACAAAAGCAGCTTTAAACACAGGGCTAACGGTCACTTAAGATTCACAGGAATTGTAGGGCTGTCAATGACACGTGTCGTCAAAAAATGTCCTGGGTAGGTTATGGCCAAAAAAGTTCACAACACAGAGAATTTTTCAAGAAAACAATTTGAAGAGGTAAGTTTTACTCACTCTTTTATTTCCAAAAACAAAGAGGAACATGGATAAAAGCTCAATATCAGGCATTATTGGTTGGATGCAAATCCAAACTACAAAAAGATGTCGCCACCCAATATTCAAAATGCCATCAGTAAAATGTCTACAAACTATGAATGCTGACGGGTGTGTGGAGAAATGCATACCCGCTATGCTGTTGGTTGGAAGTAAACTGGTAACAGCTAATTAGGAGAAGAGAATGGAGCTGCATTTATAAGGTAAAAATTGAGCTATCATATGATGCGGCCGATCCCCTAATGGGCCTATATCTTAAGAAGACCAGAATCGGAAAGACACAGACAGGCAAACATGCACTGCAGCAATATTTACAATAGCCTAGACATGCAAGCAAACAAGATGTCCATCAACAGACAAATGGACAAAGAAGAAGTAGTGTATGTACCGATTTGAATATTAGCCTCGGAATAAAATGAACAATGCCATTTTCATGACTACAGATGAGCCTAGAAATAATCATATTAGGTCAAGTAAGTGAAAAGGCAATCACAAATATCCCATGATATCATTTATAGATGTTATCCTAAGATTGCTACCAATGAACATATTTCCACAGAGAAAGACACTCACAGACTTATAAACAAACTAATGGTTAACCAAAATGAAAGGTGGGAGGATCGATAAATTAGGATTATGGGGGTAACATACATATACTAATATATGTTAACATACATACATTAACGTATGTTAAATGTCTATAAACATATAAACTATATGAATTATATAATCTCCAATATATATAAAGTATATAATGACCAAACACCTACCAAATACCAAGGGAGGTCTACTCAACACTCTGTAATAACATACATGGTAACAGGATCCGAAGATGAACAGATATATGTATGAATAATTGACCAGATTCTGTACTGCCAGACAATCACAAGACTCTAATCAAAATTACTCCAGTCAGAAATATACATTCAATGTAAAAAACCAACATAAGTAAGGAGAAATAAACTGGGGGTTTGTCTGAGCACATTCTACTCTAATTTACAACCGAGAAACACGACGTCCAGGAAGACTCTGTTGCCCTAGTAACAAGAGTTGAGAACGTAATAATGCTGCCGCCTTGTGGCTGTTTCTCACAACAGCAGCTTTCAACACCGCCAAATGTCACTTAACATTCACAAGGACTGCAGGGCTGTAAATATCACCTGCCCTCAAAAAATGTCCTTGGGTAGGGAATAGCCAAGAAAATACAACACATGACAAATTTTTCAAGAAGTCAATATGAAGAGGGAAGTTGTACTCACTCTTTAAAAAACAAGAAAAATAGAAAGAAAAGGACATGCCTAAAGTGCAGTATAAGGAATTATTAGATGCATGCAAATCAACCTCCGAAAAGGTTTCACCGCACACCAGTCAAATGACCATCAGCAAAAAGTCTACAAACTATAAATGCTGAAGGGGTTTTAGAGAACTGTGTACCTTCTAGCTGCTGGTGGGATGGAATGCGGTAACAGCACTAATGAAAATAGAATGGAGGTGCTTTAAAAGGTAAAAATTGAGTTACCATATGATCCGGCAGGGCACCTTCTGGGCCTGTAACTTAAGACCACCAGAATCTGAAAGACAGAAGCAGGCAAATGTGCACTGCAGCAATATTTAAATAGCCAAGACATGGAAGCAAAAAAAGGTCCATGAACAGATAAATGGACAAAGAACAAGTGGTATATGTACAGAATGGAATATTAGCCGTGAAAAAAATAAAACAATGCCATTTGCAGCACCACAGAGGAGGCTAGAGATAATCACACAACTTGAAATAAGTCAGAAAGCAAGAGACACATATCCTATGATATCACGTATAGGTGATTCCGGAAAATTGATATTAATGAACTTATTTCCACAGAGAAGGACAGTCACGTATTCAGAACACAAACTTGTGGTTAACCAAGCGGAAAGGTGTGACGAATGTATAACGCAGGATATTGGGTTTTAATAGACATATGGTAATATTTATAAAATATAGAATCACCAAACACATACCAAATACCAAGAGAGGTCTACACAACATTCTGTAAAGCCTATATGGAACAGGATCCAAACATGAAAAGATATATGTATAAATGAAACAGATTCTGTACACCTAGAACAAACACAACATTGCAATCAAATTTGCTCTGATAAAAATGAAAATTAAACTAAGAATACCAACAACAAATAAGTAGCCATAAGTTTTGGGAGGTTTGTCCTGGCGCATTCCACTCTAATTTACAACCTAGGAAAACCACTTTCAGGAAGGCTCTTCTGCCCTCGTAACCAGATTTGGGAATGGAGAAAGGCTGCCGCCTGGTGGCCTTTTCCCACAACAGCAGCTTTAAACACAGGGCTAACGGTCACTTAAGATTCTCAGCAATGGTAGAGCTGTAAATGACACGTGTCCTCAAAAAATGTCCTGGGCAGGTAATGGCCAAAACAGTTCACAACACAGAGAATTTTTCAAGAAAACAATTTGAAGAGGTAAGTTTTACTCACTCTTTTATTTTAAAAAAAAGAGGAACATGGATAAAAGCTCAATATCAGGCATTATTGGTTGGATGCAAATCCAAACTACAAAAAGATGTCACCACCCAATATTCAAAATGCCATCAGTAAAAAGTCTACAAACTATGAATGCTGACGGGTGTGTGGAGAAATGCATACCCGCTATGCTGTTGGTTGGAAGTAAACTGGTAACAGCTAATTAGGAGAACAGAATGGAGCTGCATTTAAAAGGTAAAAATTGAGCTACCATATGATGCGGCCGATCCCTTAATGGGCCTATACCTTAAGAAGACCAGAATCGGAAAGACACAGACAGGCAAACATGCACTGCAGCAATATTTACAATAGCCTAGACATGCAAGCAAACAAGATGTCCATCAACAGACAAATGGACAAAGAAGAAGTAGTGTATGTACCGATTTGAATATTAGCCTCGGAATAAAATGAACAATGCCATTTTCATGACTACAGATGAGCCTAGAAATAATCATATTAGGTCAAGTAAGTGAAAAGGCAATCACAAATATCCCATGATATCATTTATAGATGTTATCCTAAGATTGCTACCAATGAACATATTTCCACAGAGAAAGACACTCACAGACTTATAAACAAACTAATGGTTAACCAAAATGAAAGGTGGGAGGATCGATAAATTAGGATTATGGGGGTAACATACATATACTAATATATGTTAACATACATACATTAACGTATGTTAAATGTCTATAAACATATAAACTATATGAATTCTATAATCTCCAATATATATAAAGTATATAATGACCAAACACCTACCAAATACCAAGGGAGGTCGACTCAACACTCTGTAATAACATACATGGTAACAGGATCCGAAGATGAACAGATATATGCATGAATAATTGACCAGATTCTGTACTGCCAGACAATCACAAGACTCTAATCAAAATTACTCCAGTCAGAAATATAAATTCAATGTAAAAAACCAACATAAGTAAGGAGAAATAAACTGGGGGTTTGTCTGAGCACATTCTACTCTAATTTACAACCGAGAAACACGACGTCCAGGAAGACTCTGTTGCCCTAGTAACAAGAGTTGAGAACGTAATAATGCTGCCGCTTTGTGGCTGTTTCCCACAGCAGCAGCTTTCAACACGGTGCTAATGGTCACTTAACATTCACAAGGACTGCAGGGCTGTAAATGACACCTGCCCTCAAAAAATGCCCTGGGGTAGGGAATAGCCAAGAAAATTCAACACCTGACAAATTTTTCAAGAAGTCAATATGAAGAGGGAAGTTGTACTCACTCTTTTAAAAAAAGGAAAAAAGAAAAAAGAGGACATGTGTAAAGCTCAGTATAAGGAATTATTAGGCTCATGCAAATCCAACCTCCGAAAAGGTTTCACCGCACACCAGTCAAATGACCATCAGCAAAAAGTCTACAAACTATAAATGCTGAAGGGGTTTTAGAGAACTGTGTACCTTCTAGCTGCTGGTGGGATGGAAAGTGGTAACAGCACTAATGAAAACTGAATGGAGCTGCTTTAAAAGGTAAAAATTGAGCTACCATATGATCCGGCAGGGCCCCTTCTGGGCCTATAACCTAAGACCACCAGAATCGGAAAGACAGAGGCAGGCAAATGTGCACTGCAGCAATATTTAAATAGCCAAGACATGGACGCAAAAAAAAAAGGTCCATAAACCGATGAATGGACAAAGAAGACGTGGTATATGTACAGAATGGAATGTTAGCCACGAAAAAAATCAAACAGTGCCGTTTGCAGCACCACAGACGAGCCTACAGATAATCACACAACGTGAAGTAAGTCAAAATGCGAAAGACAAATGTCCCATGATATCACTTATGTTATCTGAAAATTCATAAAAATGAACATATTTCCATAGAGAAAGACAGTCTCAGATTGAGAAGGCAAACTTATGGTTAAGCCAGTGAAAAGGTGTGACGAATGCATAAATTCGGATATTGGGTTAACAAACATATACTAATACATATAAAATATATCATCACCCAAGACCTATGGAATACCAAGAGGGGTCTACTCAACACTCTGTAATAACCTACATGGAAAAGGACACAAAGATCAAGATATATATATATGTGTAGGTGTAAATGAACAAGATTCTGCACACCTAGAACAAACGACATTTTGAAATCCAATTTGCTCTGATCAATACTAAAAATTAAAGACATAAACAAGAATTAAGGAGGCTGAAACTTATGGGGGCTTGTCCTGGCACATTCCACTCTAATCTGCAACCTAAAAGCACAACTTGCAGGAAGGTTCTGTTTCCCTAGCAAGCAGAGTTGGTAACGCAGAAATGCTGCCACCCTAAGGCCGTTTCCTCAAACAGCAGCTTTAAATCCACTGCTAATGGTCACTAATATTGCCAAGGACTGCAGGGGTGTAAACGAGACATGCCCTCCAAAAATGTCCTGGGGTACGGAATGGCCAAAAAATTCAAACACAGCAAATTTTTCAACAAGGCAATTTGAAGGATGTTGATAAAAGCTCGACATCAGGAATTATTAGACACATGCAAATCCAACCTACCCAAAGGTATCACCTCACACCGGTCAGAATGACCATCAGCAAAAAGTCTACAAACAGTAGATGTTGAAGAAGTTGTGGAGAATAGCATAACCTCTAGGTCTAAGTGGGATGTAAACTGGTAAGAGCCAATAAAAGGAATAGAATGGCAGTGCGTTTGAAGGTAAAAATTGAGTTACCATATGATCCAGAAGGCCCACTATTGGGCCTGTAACCTGTGAAGGCCAGAATCAAAAAGACACAGGATGGAAAATCGTGTAGTGCATCAGTATTTACAATAGCCAAGACATGGAAGCAACAAAAATGTCCATCATCAGATGAATGGACGAAAAAGAGGTCCACGTACACAATGCAATATTAGACAGGGAAAAGAATGAAACAATGCTGTTTGCAGCACCATAGATGAGGCTAGAGATAATCACACATCTTGAAGTAAGTCAGAAAGCGAGAGACACATATCCTATGATATCACGTATAGGTGTTATCTAAAAATTGATATTAATGAACTTATTTCCACAGAGAAGGACACTCACGTATTCAGAACACAAACTTGTGGTTAACCAAGCGGAAAGGTGTGACGAATGTATAACGGAGGATATTGGGTTTTAACAGACATATGCTAATACTTATAAAATATAGAATCACCAAAAACATACCGAATACCAAGAGAGGTCTACACAACATTCTGTCATTACCTATATGGGACAGGATCCAAACATGAAAAGATGTATGTATCAATGAAACAGATTCTGTACACCTAGAACAAACACAACATTGCAATCAAATTTGCTCTGATAAAAATGAAAATTAAACTAAGAATACCAACAACAAATAAGTAGCCATAAGTTTTGGGGGGTTTGTCCTGGCACATTCCACTCTAATTTACAACCTACAAACAGGACTTCCAGGAAGGCTCTGTTGCCCTAGTAACCAGAGTTGGGAGTATAGACATGCGGCCGCCTTGTGGCCGTTTCCTGTAACAGCAGCTTTAAACCCAGTGCTAATGGGTACTTAATATTCACAATTACTACAGAGTTGTAAATGACACCTGCCCTCAAAAAATATCCAGGTGTAGGTAATGGCCACAGGAATTCAGAACACGGCAAATTTTTCAAGGAAACAATTTGAAGAGGTAAGTTTTTCTGTTCAACATTAAAAAAAAAGAAAAGAAAACGGACGTGGATTAAAAGCTCAATATCAGGAAGTATTAGATGCATGCAAATCTAAACTACACAAAGGTATCACCACCCAACACTCCAAATGCCATCAGTAAAAAGTCTACAAACAATAAATGCTGAAGGGGTTTTAGAGGACTGTGTACCCTCTAGTTGCTGGTGGGATGTCAACTGGTAACAGCCAGTAGTGAGAACAGAATGGAGGTGCGTTTAAAGGTAAAAATTAGACTACCATATGATCTGGTAGGCCCACTGCTGGGCCTATCCCCGGAGAAGACCAGAATCCAAAAGACACAGGCTGGCAATCCTGCACTGCATCAATATTTAGCATAGCCAAGAGTGGGAAGAAACCAAAATGTCCATCAACAGATGAATGCCCAAAGAAGAACTGGTCCATGTACACAATGGAATATTCAGCATGGAAAAGAATGAAACACTGCTCTTTGCAGCACCATAGGTGAGCCTAGATATAATCACAGAACATGAGGTAAGTCGGAAAGCAGACGACAAATATCCTGTGATATCACTTATAGGCGTTACCTAACAACTGACACAAATGAACATATTTCCACAGAGAAAGACACTCACGGACTTGGAAAACAAACTATGGTTATGTAAAAGGAAAGCTGGGAGCAATGGATAAATGAAGATTAGGGTTACCATACGTATACAAATACATATTAAATACATATATCAAAAAGACCAACCGTATACCAAGGAAGGTCTACTGAACTCACTGTAAAAATTTATACGGGGGCTTCCCTGGTGGCGCCGTGGTTAAGAATCCGCCTGCCAGTGCAGGGGACATGGGTTCGATCCCTGGTCCAGGAAGATCCCACATGCTGCAGAGCAAATAAGCCCGTGCACCACAACTACTGAGCCTGCGCTCTAGAGCCCAGGAGCCACAACTACTGAGCCCACGTGCCACAACTACTGAAGTCCGCATGCCTAGAGACCGTGCTCTGCAACAAGACAAGCCACTGCAGGGAGAAGCCCGTGCAGCGCAATGGAGAGTAGTCCCCGCTCACCGCAACTAGAAAAAGCCCACATGCAGCAGCGAAGATCCAACTCAGCCAAAAATAAATAATTAAATTAAATAAATTTATTAAAAAATAATAGTAATTTACATGGGAAGAGGATCTGCACATGAATAGATATATATAATATTCAATTGAACCTGATTGTGCACACCTGGAACAAACACTATTCTAATCATTACCCCAATTTAAAAAATTAAAACCACGAACAACATTTAATGAGACATAAACTTATTGAGGTTATCCCTGGCACATTCCATTCTAATTTACAACCTAGGAAAACCACTTTCAGGAAGGCTCTTCTGCCCTAATAACCAGATTTGGGAATGGAGAAATGCTGCGGCCTGGTGGCCGTTTCCCACAAAAGCAGCTTTAAACACAGGGCTAACGGTCACTTAAGATTCACAGGAATTGTAGGGCTGTCAATGACACGTGTCGTCAAAAAATGTCCTGGGTAGGTTATGGCCAAAAAAGTTCACAACACAGAGAATTTTTCAAGAAAACAATTTGAAGAGGTAAGTTTTACTCACTCTTTTATTTCCAAAAACAAAGAGGAACATGGATAAAAGCTCAATATCAGGCATTATTGGTTGGATGCAAATCCAAACTACAAAAAGATGTCGCCACCCAATATTCAAAATGCCATCAGTAAAATGTCTACAAACTATGAATGCTGACGGGTGTGTGGAGAAATGCATACCCGCTATGCTGTTGGTTGGAAGTAAACTGGTAACAGCTAATTAGGAGAAGAGAATGGAGCTGCATTTATAAGGTAAAAATTGAGCTATCATATGATGCGGCCGATCCCCTAATGGGCCTATATCTTAAGAAGACCAGAATCGGAAAGACACAGACAGGCAAACATGCACTGCAGCAATATTTACAATAGCCTAGACATGCAAGCAAACAAGATGTCCATCAACAGACAAATGGACAAAGAAGAAGTAGTGTATGTACCGATTTGAATATTAGCCTCGGAATAAAATGAACAATGCCATTTTCATGACTACAGATGAGCCTAGAAATAATCATATTAGGTCAAGTAAGTGAAAAGGCAATCACAAATATCCCATGATATCATTTATAGATGTTATCCTAAGATTGCTACCAATGAACATATTTCCACAGAGAAAGACACTCACAGACTTATAAACAAACTAATGGTTAACCAAAATGAAAGGTGGGAGGATCGATAAATTAGGATTATGGGGGTAACATACATATACTAATATATGTTAACATACATACATTAACGTATGTTAAATGTCTATAAACATATAAACTATATGAATTCTATAATCTCCAATATATATAAAGTATATAATGACCAAACACCTACCAAATACCAAGGGAGGTCTACTCAACACTCTGTAATAACATACATGGTAACAGGATCCGAAGATGAACAGATATATGTATGAATAATTGACCAGATTCTGTACTGCCAGACAATCACAAGACTCTAATCAAAATTACTCCAGTCAGAAATATACATTCAATGTAAAAAACCAACATAAGTAAGGAGAAATAAACTGGGGGTTTGTCTGAGCACATTCTACTCTAATTTACAACCGAGAAACACGACGTCCAGGAAGACTCTGTTGCCCTAGTAACAAGAGTTGAGAACGTAATAATGCTGCCGCCTTGTGGCTGTTTCTCACAACAGCAGCTTTTAACACCGCCAAATGTCACTTAACATTCACAAGGACTGCAGGGCTGTAAATATCACCTGCCCTCAAAAAATGTCCTTGGGTAGGGAATAGCCAAGAAAATACAACACATGACAAATTTTTCAAGAAGTCAATATGAAGAGGGAAGTTGTACTCACTCTTTAAAAAACAAGAAAAATAGAAAGAAAAGGACATGCCTAAAGTGCAGTATAAGGAATTATTAGACGCATGCAAATCAACCTCCGAAAAGGTTTCACCGCACACCAGTCAAATGACCATCAGCAAAAAGTCTACAAACTATAAATGCTGAAGGGGTTTTAGAGAACTGTGTACCTTCTAGCTGCTGGTGGGATGGAATGCGGTAACAGCACTAATGAAAATAGAATGGAGGTGCTTTAAAAGGTAAAAATTGAGTTACCATATGATCCGGCAGGGCACCTTCTGGGCCTGTAACTTAAGACCACCAGAATCGGAAAGACAGAAGCAGGCAAATGTGCACTGCAGCAATATTTAAATAGCCAAGACATGGAAGCAAAAAAAGGTCCATGAACAGATAAATGGACAAAGAACAAGTGGTATATGTACAGAATGGAATATTAGCCGTGAAAAAAATAAAACAATGCCATTTGCAGCACCACAGAGGAGGCTAGAGATAATCACACAACTTGAAATAAGTCAGAAAGCAAGAGACACATATCCTATGATATCACGTATAGGTGATTCCGGAAAATTGATATTAATGAACTTATTTCCACAGAGAAGGACAGTCACGTATTCAGAACACAAACTTGTGGTTAACCAAGCGGAAAGGTGTGACGAATGTATAACGCAGGATATTGGGTTTTAATAGACATATGGTAATATTTATAAAATATAGAATCACCAAACACATACCAAATACCAAGAGAGGTCTACACAACATTCTGTAAAGCCTATATGGAACAGGATCCAAACATGAAAAGATATATGTATAAATGAAACAGATTCTGTACACCTAGAACAAACACAACATTGCAATCAAATTTGCTCTGATAAAAATGAAAATTAAACTAAGAATACCAACAACAAATAAGTAGCCATAAGTTTTGGGAGGTTTGTCCTGGCGCATTCCACTCTAATTTACAACCTAGGAAAACCACTTTCAGGAAGGCTCTTCTGCCCTCGTAACCAGATTTGGGAATGGAGAAAGGCTGCCGCCTGGTGGCCTTTTCCCACAACAGCAGCTTTAAACACAGGGCTAACGGTCACTTAAGATTCTCAGCAATGGTAGAGCTGTAAATGACACGTGTCCTCAAAAAATGTCCTGGGCAGGTAATGGCCAAAACAGTTCACAACACAGAGAATTTTTCAAGAAAACAATTTGAAGAGGTAAGTTTTACTCACTCTTTTATTTTAAAAAAAAGAGGAACATGGATAAAAGCTCAATATCAGGCATTATTGGTTGGATGCAAATCCAAACTACAAAAAGATGTCACCACCCAATATTCAAAATGCCATCAGTAAAAAGTCTACAAACTATGAATGCTGACGGGTGTGTGGAGAAATGCATACCCGCTATGCTGTTGGTTGGAAGTAAACTGGTAACAGCTAATTAGGAGAACAGAATGGAGCTGCATTTAAAAGGTAAAAATTGAGCTACCATATGATGCGGCCGATCCCTTAATGGGCCTATACCTTAAGAAGACCAGAATCGGAAAGACACAGACAGGCAAACATGCACTGCAGCAATATTTACAATAGCCTAGACATGCAAGCAAACAAGATGTCCATCAACAGACAAATGGACAAAGAAGAAGTAGTGTATGTACCGATTTGAATATTAGCCTCGGAATAAAATGAACAATGCCATTTTCATGACTACAGATGAGCCTAGAAATAATCATATTAGGTCAAGTAAGTGAAAAGGCAATCACAAATATCCCATGATATCATTTATAGATGTTATCCTAAGATTGCTACCAATGAACATATTTCCACAGAGAAAGACACTCACAGACTTATAAACAAACTAATGGTTAACCAAAATGAAAGGTGGGAGGATCGATAAATTAGGATTATGGGGGTAACATACATATACTAATATATGTTAACATACATACATTAACGTATGTTAAATGTCTATAAACATATAAACTATATGAATTCTATAATCTCCAATATATATAAAGTATATAATGACCAAACACCTACCAAATACCAAGGGAGGTCGACTCAACACTCTGTAATAACATACATGGTAACAGGATCCGAAGATGAACAGATATATGCATGAATAATTGACCAGATTCTGTACTGCCAGACAATCACAAGACTCTAATCAAAATTACTCCAGTCAGAAATATAAATTCAATGTAAAAAACCAACATAAGTAAGGAGAAATAAACTGGGGGTTTGTCTGAGCACATTCTACTCTAATTTACAACCGAGAAACACGACGTCCAGGAAGACTCTGTTGCCCTAGTAACAAGAGTTGAGAACGTAATAATGCTGCCGCTTTGTGGCTGTTTCCCACAGCAGCAGCTTTCAACACGGTGCTAATGGTCACTTAACATTCACAAGGACTGCAGGGCTGTAAATGACACCTGCCCTCAAAAAATGCCCTGGGGTAGGGAATAGCCAAGAAAATTCAACACCTGACAAATTTTTCAAGAAGTCAATATGAAGAGGGAAGTTGTACTCACTCTTTTAAAAAAAGGAAAAAAGAAAAAAGAGGACATGTGTAAAGCTCAGTATAAGGAATTATTAGGCTCATGCAAATCCAACCTCCGAAAAGGTTTCACCGCACACCAGTCAAATGACCATCAGCAAAAAGTCTACAAACTATAAATGCTGAAGGGGTTTTAGAGAACTGTGTACCTTCTAGCTGCTGGTGGGATGGAAAGTGGTAACAGCACTAATGAAAACTGAATGGAGCTGCTTTAAAAGGTAAAAATTGAGCTACCATATGATCCGGCAGGGCCCCTTCTGGGCCTATAACCTAAGACCACCAGAATCGGAAAGACAGAGGCAGGCAAATGTGCACTGCAGCAATATTTAAATAGCCAAGACATGGACGCAAAAAAAAAAGGTCCATAAACCGATGAATGGACAAAGAAGACGTGGTATATGTACAGAATGGAATGTTAGCCACGAAAAAAATCAAACAGTGCCGTTTGCAGCACCACAGACGAGCCTACAGATAATCACACAACGTGAAGTAAGTCAAAATGCGAAAGACAAATGTCCCATGATATCACTTATGTTATCTGAAAATTCATAAAAATGAACATATTTCCATAGAGAAAGACAGTCTCAGATTGAGAAGGCAAACTTATGGTTAAGCCAGTGAAAAGGTGTGACGAATGCATAAATTCGGATATTGGGTTAACAAACATATACTAATACATATAAAATATATCATCACCCAAGACCTATGGAATACCAAGAGGGGTCTACTCAACACTCTGTAATAACCTACATGGAAAAGGACACAAAGATCAAGATATATATATATGTGTAGGTGTAAATGAACAAGATTCTGCACACCTAGAACAAACGACATTTTGAAATCCAATTTGCTCTGATCAATACTAAAAATTAAAGACATAAACAAGAATTAAGGAGGCTGAAACTTATGGGGGCTTGTCCTGGCACATTCCACTCTAATCTGCAACCTAAAAGCACAACTTGCAGGAAGGTTCTGTTTCCCTAGCAAGCAGAGTTGGTAACGCAGAAATGCTGCCACCCTAAGGCCGTTTCCTCAAACAGCAGCTTTAAATCCACTGCTAATGGTCACTAATATTGCCAAGGACTGCAGGGGTGTAAACGAGACATGCCCTCCAAAAATGTCCTGGGGTACGGAATGGCCAAAAAATTCAAACACAGCAAATTTTTCAACAAGGCAATTTGAAGGATGTTGATAAAAGCTCGACATCAGGAATTATTAGACACATGCAAATCCAACCTACCCAAAGGTATCACCTCACACCGGTCAGAATGACCATCAGCAAAAAGTCTACAAACAGTAGATGTTGAAGAAGTTGTGGAGAATAGCATAACCTCTAGGTCTAAGTGGGATGTAAACTGGTAAGAGCCAATAAAAGGAATAGAATGGCAGTGCGTTTGAAGGTAAAAATTGAGTTACCATATGATCCAGAAGGCCCACTATTGGGCCTGTAACCTGTGAAGGCCAGAATCAAAAAGACACAGGATGGAAAATCGTGTAGTGCATCAGTATTTACAATAGCCAAGACATGGAAGCAACAAAAATGTCCATCATCAGATGAATGGACGAAAAAGAGGTCCACGTACACAATGCAATATTAGACAGGGAAAAGAATGAAACAATGCTGTTTGCAGCACCATAGATGAGGCTAGAGATAATCACACATCTTGAAGTAAGTCAGAAAGCGAGAGACACATATCCTATGATATCATGTATAGGTGTTATCTAAAAATTGATATTAATGAACTTATTTCCACAGAGAAGGACACTCACGTATTCAGAACACAAACTTGTGGTTAACCAAGCGGAAAGGTGTGACGAATGTATAACGGAGGATATTGGGTTTTAACAGACATATGCTAATACTTATAAAATATAGAATCACCAAAAACATACCGAATACCAAGAGAGGTCTACACAACATTCTGTCATTACCTATATGGGACAGGATCCAAACATGAAAAGATGTATGTATCAATGAAACAGATTCTGTACACCTAGAACAAACACAACATTGCAATCAAATTTGCTCTGATAAAAATGAAAATTAAACTAAGAATACCAACAACAAATAAGTAGCCATAAGTTTTGGGGGGTTTGTCCTGGCACATTCCACTCTAATTTACAACCTACAAACAGGACTTCCAGGAAGGCTCTGTTGCCCTAGTAACCAGAGTTGGGAGTATAGACATGCGGCCGCCTTGTGGCCGTTTCCTGTAACAGCAGCTTTAAACCCAGTGCTAATGGGTACTTAATATTCACAATTACTACAGAGTTGTAAATGACACCTGCCCTCAAAAAATATCCAGGTGTAGGTAATGGCCACAGGAATTCAGAACACGGCAAATTTTTCAAGGAAACAATTTGAAGAGGTAAGTTTTTCTGTTGAACTTTAAAAAAAAAAGAAAAGAAAACGGACGTGGATTAAAAGCTCAATATCAGGAAGTATTAGATGCATGCAAATCTAAACTACACAAAGGTATCACCACCCAACACTCCAAATGCCATCAGTAAAAAGTCTACAAACAATAAATGCTGAAGGGGTTTTAGAGGACTGTGTACCCTCTAGTTGCTGGTGGGATGTCAACTGGTAACAGCCAGTAGTGAGAACAGAATGGAGGTGCGTTTAAAGGTAAAAATTAGACTACCATATGATCTGGTAGGCCCACTGCTGGGCCTATCCCCGGAGAAGACCAGAATCCAAAAGACACAGGCTGGCAATCCTGCACTGCATCAATATTTAGCATAGCCAAGAGTGGGAAGAAACCAAAATGTCCATCAACAGATGAATGCCCAAAGAAGAACTGGTCCATGTACACAATGGAATATTCAGCATGGAAAAGAATGAAACACTGCTCTTTGCAGCACCATAGGTGAGCCTAGATATAATCACAGAACATGAGGTAAGTCGGAAAGCAGACGACAAATATCCTGTGATATCACTTATAGGCGTTACCTAACAACTGACACAAATGAACATATTTCCACAGAGAAAGACATTCACGGACTTGGAAAACAAACTATGGTTATGTAAAAGGAAAGCTGGGAGCAATGGATAAATGAAGATTAGGGTTACCATACGTATACAAATACATATTAAATACATATATCAAAAAGACCAACCATCTACCAAGGAAGGTCTACTGAACTCGCTGTAATAATTTATACGGGGGCTTCCCTGGTGGCGCCGTGGTTAAGAATCCGCCTGCCAGTGCAGGGGACATGGGTTCGATCCCTGGTCCAGGAAGATCCCACATGCTGCAGAGCAAATAAGCCCGTGCACCACAACTACTGAGCCTGCGCTCTAGAGCCCAGGAGCCACAACTACTGAGCCCATGTGCCACAACTACTGAAGCCCGCATGCCTAGAGACCATGCTCTGCAACAAGACAAGCCACTGCAGGGAGAAGCCCGTGCAGCGCAATGGAGAGTAGCCCCCACTCACCGCAACTAGAGAAAGCCCACATGCAGCAGCGAAGATCCAACTCAGCCAAAAATAAATAATTAAATTAAATAAATTTATTAAAAAAATAATAGTAATTTACATGGGAAGAGGATCTGCACATGAATAGATATATATAATATTCAATTGAACCTGATTGTGCACACCTGGAACAAACACTATTCTAATCATTACCCCAATTTAAAAAATTAAAACCACGAACAACAATTAATGAGACATAAACTTATTGGGGTTATCCCTGGCACATTCCATTCTAATTTACAACCTAGGAAAACCACTTTCAGGAAGGCTCTTCTGCCCTCGTAACCAGATTTGGGAATGGAGAAATGCTGCCGCCTGGTGGCCGTTTCCTACAAAAGCAGCTTTAAACACAGGGCTAACGGTCACTTAAGATTCACAGGAATTGTAGGGCTGTCAATGACACGTGTCGTCAAAAAATGTCCTGGGTAGGTAATGGCCAAAAAAGTTCACAACACAGAGAATTTTTCAAGAAAACAATTTGAAGAGGTAAGTTTTACTCACTCTTTTATTTCCAAAAACAAAGAGGAACATGGATAAAAGCTCAATATCAGGCATTATTGGTTGGATGCAAATCCAAACTACAAAAAGATGTCGCCACCCAATATTCAAAATGCCATCAGTAAAAAGTCTACAAACTATGAATGCTGACGGGTGTGTGGAGAAATGCATACCCGCTATGCTGTTGGTTGGAAGTAAACTGGTAACAGCTAATTAGGAGAACAGAATGGAGCTGCATTTAAAAGGTAAAAATTGAGCTACCATATGATGCGGCCGATCCCTTAATGGGCCTATACCTTAAGAAGACCAGAATCGGAAAGACACAGACAGGCAAACATGCACTGCAGCAATATTTACAATAGCCTAGACATGCAAGCAAACAAGATGTCCATCAACAGACAAATGGACAAAGAAGAAGTAGTGTATGTACCGATTTGAATATTAGCCTCGGAATAAAATGAACAATGCCATTTTCATGACTACAGATGAGCCTAGAAATAATCATATTAGGTCAAGTAAGTGAAAAGGCAATCACAAATATCCCATGATATCATTTATAGATGTTATCCTAAGATTGCTACCAATGAACATATTTCCACAGAGAAAGACACTCACAGACTTATAAACAAACTAATGGTTAACCAAAATGAAAGGTGGGAGGATCGATAAATTAGGATTATGGGGGTAACATACATATACTAATATATGTTAACATACATACATTAACGTATGTTAAATGTCTATAAACATATAAACTATATGAATTCTATAATCTCCAATATATATAAAGTATATAATGACCAAACACCTACCAAATACCAAGGGAGGTCGACTCAACACTCTGTAATAACATACATGGTAACAGGATCCGAAGATGAACAGATATATGCATGAATAATTGACCAGATTCTGTACTGCCAGACAATCACAAGACTCTAATCAAAATTACTCCAGTCAGAAATATAAATTCAATGTAAAAAACCAACATAAGTAAGGAGAAATAAACTGGGGGTTTGTCTGAGCACATTCTACTCTAATTTACAACCGAGAAACACGACGTCCAGGAAGACTCTGTTGCCCTAGTAACAAGAGTTGAGAACGTAATAATGCTGCCGCTTTGTGGCTGTTTCCCACAGCAGCAGCTTTCAACACGGTGCTAATGGTCACTTAACATTCACAAGGACTGCAGGGCTGTAAATGACACCTGCCCTCAAAAAATGCCCTGGGGTAGGGAATAGCCAAGAAAATTCAACACCTGACAAATTTTTCAAGAAGTCAATATGAAGAGGGAAGTTGTACTCACTCTTTTAAAAAAAGGAAAAAAGAAAAAAGAGGACATGTGTAAAGCTCAGTATAAGGAATTATTAGGCTCATGCAAATCCAACCTCCGAAAAGGTTTCACCGCACACCAGTCAAATGACCATCAGCAAAAAGTCTACAAACTATAAATGCTGAAGGGGTTTTAGAGAACTGTGTACCTTCTAGCTGCTGGTGGGATGGAAAGTGGTAACAGCACTAATGAAAACTGAATGGAGCTGCTTTAAAAGGTAAAAATTGAGCTACCATATGATCCGGCAGGGCCCCTTCTGGGCCTATAACCTAAGACCACCAGAATCGGAAAGACAGAGGCAGGCAAATGTGCACTGCAGCAATATTTAAATAGCCAAGACATGGACGCAAAAAAAAAAGGTCCATAAACCGATGAATGGACAAAGAAGACGTGGTATATGTACGGAATGGAATGTTAGCCACGAAAAAAATCAAACAGTGCCGTTTGCAGCACCACAGACGAGCCTACAGATAATCACACAACGTGAAGTAAGTCAAAATGCGAAAGACAAATGTCCCATGATATCACTTATGTTATCTGAAAATTCATAAAAATGAACATATTTCCATAGAGAAAGACAGTCTCAGATTGAGAAGGCAAACTTATGGTTAAGCCAGTGAAAAGGTGTGACGAATGCATAAATTCGGATATTGGGTTAACAAACATATACTAATACATATAAAATATATCATCACCCAAGACCTATGGAATACCAAGAGGGGTCTACTCAACACTCTGTAATAACCTACATGGAAAAGGACACAAAGATCAAGATATATATATATGTGTAGGTGTAAATGAACAAGATTCTGCACACCTAGAACAAACGACATTTTGAAATCCAATTTGCTCTGATCAATACTAAAAATTAAAGACATAAACAAGAATTAAGGAGGCTGAAACTTATGGGGGCTTGTCCTGGCACATTCCACTCTAATCTGCAACCTAAAAGCACAACTTGCAGGAAGGTTCTGTTTCCCTAGCAAGCAGAGTTGGTAACGCAGAAATGCTGCCACCCTAAGGCCGTTTCCTCAAACAGCAGCTTTAAATCCACTGCTAATGGTCACTAATATTGCCAAGGACTGCAGGGGTGTAAACGAGACATGCCCTCCAAAAATGTCCTGGGGTACGGAATGGCCAAAAAATTCAAACACAGCAAATTTTTCAACAAGGCAATTTGAAGGATGTTGATAAAAGCTCGACATCAGGAATTATTAGACACATGCAAATCCAACCTACCCAAAGGTATCACCTCACACCGGTCAGAATGACCATCAGCAAAAAGTCTACAAACAGTAGATGTTGAAGAAGTTGTGGAGAATAGCATAACCTCTAGGTCTAAGTGGGATGTAAACTGGTAAGAGCCAATAAAAGGAATAGAATGGCAGTGCGTTTGAAGGTAAAAATTGAGTTACCATATGATCCAGAAGGCCCACTATTGGGCCTGTAACCTGTGAAGGCCAGAATCAAAAAGACACAGGATGGAAAATCGTGTAGTGCATCAGTATTTACAATAGCCAAGACATGGAAGCAACAAAAATGTCCATCATCAGATGAATGGACGAAAAAGAGGTCCACGTACACAATGCAATATTAGACAGGGAAAAGAATGAAACAATGCTGTTTGCAGCACCATAGATGAGGCTAGAGATAATCCCACATTTTTTTTTTTCAAACAGTTGTTTTTATTTATTTATTTATTTATTTATTTCTGGCTGTGTTGGGTCTTCGTTTCTGTGCGAGGGCTTTCTCTAGTTGTGGCAAGGGGGGCCACTCTTCATCGCGGTGCGCGGGCCTCACTGTCGCGGCGTCTCTTGTTGCGGAGCACAGGCTCCAGACGCGCAGGCTCAGTAGTTGTGGCTCACGGGCTTAGTTGCTCCACGGCATGTGGGATCTTCCCAGACCAGGGCTCGAACCCGTGTCCCCTGCATCGGCAGGCAGATTCTTAACCACTGTGCCACCAGGGAAGCCCTAATCACACATCTTAAAGTAAGTCAGAAAGCGAGAGACACATATCCTATGATATCACGTATAGGTGTTATCTAAAAATTGATATTAATGAACTTATTTCCACAGAGAAGGACACTCACGTATTCAGAACACAAACTTGTGGTTAACCAAGCGGAAAGGTGTGACGAATGTATAACGGAGGATATTGGGTTTTAACAGACATATGCTAATACTTATAAAATATAGAATCACCAAAAACATACCGAATACCAAGAGAGGTCTACACAACATTCTGTCATTACCTATATGGGACAGGATCCAAACATGAAAAGATGTATGTATCAATGAAACAGATTCTGTACACCTAGAACAAACACAACATTGCAATCAAATTTGCTCTGATAAAAATGAAAATTAAACTAAGAATACCAACAACAAATAAGTAGCCATAAGTTTTGGGGGGTTTGTCCTGGCACATTCCACTCTAATTTACAACCTACAAACAGGACTTCCAGGAAGGCTCTGTTGCCCTAGTAACCAGAGTTGGGAGTATAGACATGCGGCCGCCTTGTGGCCGTTTCCTGTAACAGCAGCTTTAAACCCAGTGCTAATGGGTACTTAATAGTCACAATTACTACAGAGTTGTAAATGACACCTGCCCTCAAAAAATATCCAGGTGTAGGTAATGGCCACAGGAATTCAGAACACGGCAAATTTTTCAAGGAAACAATTTGAAGAGGTAAGTTTTTCTGTTCAACTTTAAAAAAAAAAAGAAAAGAAAACGGACGTGGATTAAAAGCTCAATATCAGGAAGTATTAGATGCATGCAAATCTAAACTACACAAAGGTATCACCACCCAACACTCCAAATGCCATCAGTAAAAAGTCTACAAACAATAAATGCTGAAGGGGTTTTAGAGGACTGTGTACCCTCTAGTTGCTGGTGGGATGTCAACTGGTAACAGCCAGTAGTGAGAACAGAATGGAGGTGCGTTTAAAGGTAAAAATTAGACTACCATATGATCTGGTAGGCCCACTGCTGGGCCTATCCCCGGAGAAGACCAGAATCCAAAAGACACAGGCTGGCAATCCTGCACTGCATCAATATTTAGCATAGCCAAGAGTGGGAAGAAACCAAAATGTCCATCAACAGATGAATGCCCAAAGAAGAACTGGTCCATGTACACAATGGAATATTCAGCATGGAAAAGAATGAAACACTGCTCTTTGCAGCACCATAGGTGAGCCTAGATATAATCACAGAACATGAGGTAAGTCGGAAAGCAGACGACAAATATCCTGTGATATCACTTATAGGCGTTACCTAACAACTGACACAAATGAACATATTTCCACAGAGAAAGACACTCACGGACTTGGAAAACAAACTATGGTTATGTAAAAGGAAAGCTGGGAGCAATGGATAAATGAAGATTAGGGTTACCATACGTATACAAATACATATTAAATACATATCTCAAAAAGACCAACCATATACCAAGGAAGGTCTACTGAACACGCTGTAATAATTTACACGGGGGCTTCCCTGGTGGCGCCATGGTTAAGAATCCGCCTTCCAGTGCAGAAGACACGGGTTCGATCCCTGGTCTGGGAAGATACCACATGCTGCAGAGCAACTAAGCCCGTGCTCCACAAGTACTGAGCCTCGGCTCTAGAGCCCACGAGCCACAACTACTGAGCCCACGCACCAGAACTACTGAAGTCCGCACACGTAGAGACCGTGCTCTGCAACAAGAGAAGCCACTGCAATGAGAATCCCGTGCACCGCAATGGAGAGTAGCCCCCGCTCACAGAAAGTAGAGAAAGCCCACATGCAGCAACGAAGATCCAACTCAGCCAAAAATAAATAATTAAATAAAATAAATCTATTAAAAAAATAATAGTAATTTACATAGGAAGAGGATCTGCACATGAATACATATATATAATGTTCAATTGAACCTGATTGTGCACACCTAGAACAAACACTATTCTAATCATTACCCCAATTTAAAAAATTAAAACCACGAACAACAATTAATGAGACATAAACTTATTGGGGTTATCCCTGGCACATTCCATTCTAAGTTACAACCTAGGAACACGACCTTCAAGAAGGCTCTGCTGACCTAGTACCAGTTTTTGGAATGAAGAAATGCTGCCGCCTGGTGGCGGTTTCCCACAATAGCAGCTTTAAACTCAGGGCTAACGGTCACTTAAGATTCACAGCAATTGTAGAGCTGTAAATGACACGTGTCCTCAAAAAATATCCTGGGTAGGTAATGGCCAAAAAGTTCACAACACGGAAAATTTTTCCAGAAAACAATTTGAAGAGGTAAGTTTTACTCACTCTTTTATTTCCAAAAAAAAGAGGAACATGG